>NC_090445.1:1654050274-1654350274 GCF_031143425.1 Pleurodeles waltl | reverse complement strand
CGTCTCATTATATTTCTTGTTGTTGTAGAATGCCCTCTCTGTTTTTGAATGCATACATCTTTGAACTGTTTAAAGATTGCATTTTGCTGTTACCCTGTCCGACTTTATGTTGCTCTTTGACAATTGTTTGGTGGCTCTTCTTGTATGCCATGCTCCATACCCTGCTGGCTCCCCCCATCCCTGTGCCGCACTACTACACTACATGACATGTTTGCATGGGGCTGCCCTGTATCTCTCACCCTAGCTCCTTCCTACGTCTTCAGACAGCAGGGGCCCTCCAATCTACTATCCCTTTTCACCTGTAGAGGTGTGACTTGGCCCCTCCGGCCCAACGGTCTCCCAGTCTCCTGGACGTGATGCTCCCCCCATTTGGCCTATTCACTGTCATACCGTTCTTTTGACTGCTACACTCCCTGCTGCCCCTCCCCAAAGCTGCCTGTGTGCTGGTGCTACAAGCTTAAATCAGTGGTTCACAGTTTCTGGCCCTCTCTGTGGTTTTCCCTCAGGCCGGGGTCGGTGTTCTGTCATTCTCTTATCTCCCTCACTCTCTCCTCCCATCCATCCGTGAGGCACTTGCCCCGTTTTACCTTCCCCTACACATATGAGGCCCACACACTCGCCCACCTTCCTCCTCCCTCTTCCCCCACCCCACTGCTGTCTCGCTCTCCTTTTTTCTCACCCTTCCCGCTCCCTACACACCCTAGCCCTCCTCCGCAACCTCTACCCTTCCTCCCATAGGGTTCTCTCCTGCATGCGCATAGGTGACCTCCCCCGTGCCCGGTTCCCCTTCCCCAATGCTCATTGTCTTCTGGAAAGTCCATGGCTTGACGCAATATATATCAAAGATCAGAAGGTGGTCTCCTACTTTTGCTCGAAACGAGCAGACATGTCCCTACTCCAGGAGACCCACCTTTCCCAGCTGGAGTCTGACAAACTGTGCCACGACTGGGTGGGGAGGGTGATCCACAGCAGCTGCCTGACATGAGAGACAGCAGATGATGGTCCCACCAGGAAATACGGTGTGGCAATTCCTATTTGTAAGTCCCTCCCTCCCTTCTTAAATCTTGGTCTGATCTGCTCAGCTGGTATGTTTTGGCCAAGTTGAAGGTAGGAGAGCAGATGATTTGCATGGGCTCGCTGTATGCCCCTACAGGTAGCAAGTGCCCTTTTTTGGTTCAGCTTACCTGCCTCCTCACTGAAATCGGGGCCTCCCGCCTTATACTAGGAAGCAATTGGAACCTGGTGAAGGATGTGGTGCTAGACCACACCGGCCCCCTAGATGTGACCAATAACGCGGACAGTGCTATCCTGGCGGACCTGCTAGATGATCATTGCCTAGAGGATCACTGGCGCCTCACTCATCTCAAAGACCATGACTATATTTTTTTATCCCTGGTCGAAGGCACCCAGTCCAGGTTGGACTACTTACTAATTGTTCACCGCACAGTGGCTCAAGTCTGAGACTCCCAGATATTAGAGGCGGCACTCTCTGATCACTCTCCTATCTTACTCTCCCTAGATCTAAACTTTGTCTCGCTGGGCCACAAGCTGGGCTGCCTGAACATGTCTTGTTACCATATATCCCAGGGCAAGTCCCTACTTGGGACACATGAATACATCGAGACCAATAGAGGGTCGGTGATCTCCCATAGGGTACAATGGACAGCGGTGAAAGCAGCCATCCGGGGCTAGTTTATGAGGGACGCTGGAGTGGCCAATACCCAAAGGACGGTGCGCCAGAAGAGCCTGGAAGTGTGCCCTTCCACCCCACTTTCCAATTGTTTGGAAAAAGCCTGAATGGACCTTAATGCCTTGTTCACTTCCAAGGCTGAATATGCTTTTCAGAAACTCAGAGGGCACCACTACGAGCAGGGTGAGAAGGCAGGCCGCCAGCAGGAGGCAGCACTTGCCATCCCACCATCCGATCCATGTATGGCACAGTCCTCACTCGTCCACAGGACATTGTGAACAAATTTGTGGGTTTCTACCGAGCCCTCTACACCCTAGACCTGATGGTTGATCCAACTCACGTGGAGGCCTGTTTCACCGTTATTCACCTACCCACCCTCAGCAGATCTGGCAGGCATCTGCTTAAGGGGGAGATTAGCAAAGCATAAATCACACAAGCCCTCGCCGGCCTCCCCTACCATAAGGCCCCTGGGACGATCGCTTTCCCACAGAATTCGACAAGTGGGCAGGTGGGGAGGATGTTGATTCCTTTCATGCTGCCTTCCGTGAGGTAGAACAGACTGGCACCCGAGCAGCAATCTCTACCAGGGCAGTGATAGCGGTCTTCCCCAACCTGGTGAAGGATCCCCTGCTCTGTAGGAGCTACTGGCCAATCTCCCTTCTCAGCGGGGACACTAAGATCTTTGCAAGCATCCCACCTTTGTAAGGTAATACCATCCTTAATCCTTCATACCCAGATAGGCTTTGTGCACAGCCGCTCCTTGAGAAACCACCTCTGTACCCTTGCCCATGCTCTGTGAACGGCCGATGACCTGCAGTCCTAAGCTCTCGCCCTTTTTCTGGATGCTGAGAAGGCATTCAACCAGATTGATTGAGAATTCATCTTTGCTACATTGCGTAGATTTATTTTGGGGGACAGTTTCATAGCTAAAAACCACTTATTGTATGACTCTCCCACCCCTCAGGTAAATTGTGGCGGTTTTCTCTCAGATCCCTCCCCAACCGCAGGGGAATCCGGCAGGGATGCCCATTATCACCTCTGCTCTTCCTCTTGGCCTTAGAGCCCTTGGCAGCCTCCCAAGGTGTACTTGCATGTGGACAACATACTCCTCTCTCTCACAGATATACACTGCTTCCTCCCGGCGTTACTGGACATCATTAACGGCTTTGCAGCACTGTTGGTACTGCCTATGTGACGCATTATCACTGCTGCGGCAATATCTGCCATCCTTTTCAGTGGAAATCTTCCCACCTCAAGCATCTAGACATTCTTGTAATTCTCGGGGTTGGGCTGCATTGTGGCTGACAACCTGGAACCTCTGATCATCCACATGAAGTTAGACTTTGAATAATGGTTGCGTGGGGCAGGGTCCAAGTCATACAGATGGTCTCTCTGCCTAGATTTACCTATGTGCTTGGCATGCTTCCCCTGCTGACCCCATTACCCATGCTCCACTCAGTGGATCACTGTATCTGTCCTTTTGCCTGGGGCACGCTCACCCCCTCCCCGCCCGGACCAAGCTCCTGGCACATCACCCAAGCAGGGGACTGGGCCTTCCCTCGGTTGAACACTATGCCCTAGCTTTTTACCTTTCCCAACTGGCCTATATGCTCACAGGATGCCTGACCCTCTATCATGGATGTCTATAGAAAATGCGACACTAAACTTGCAATAGGATCTATCTCCACTTTACACCGGGAAAAGGCACACCTCTCATTCCTGAAACCTTGTCCAACAGGCTATGTTGCAGTCCTGGAGGAGGGCCCACCGCCTGCACATAGAGTATCCCTACCTTCATGAACATGCATCCATAAGGGGCTTTAGCATAGGAGGGAAGAATTGCCACTGAGCACAATGGCACTCTGCGGGCATCATCAGCCTGAACCAGGTCAAAGAGGAGGTGCCCTTAAGTCCTTGGTGCAGGTCTGTGAGGAGTTTGGCCTTCCACCACACCAGCTGTGGAACTATTTCCACTTATGACACTGCCTCAATAGTCGCCTGGGTCCATGCCCCTGGACCTTACATTCCTCTAAGTTAGTAGCATACCTCAGGTCGTGGGATCATTTCTGCGGCGTGATGTCCAGTTTCTATAGCCTAATAAACCACCACCTGTTTTTTTCCCTTCTCCTCAGCAGCCTTCGCACCAAGTGGCAGGCAAGATTGCAGATGTACTATGAGCCTGAGGACTGGGATGACCTCTTGAAGCCACTCGGTCAAGGGATGAGGGAAGCGTGCTTGAAGTTCTACTTATTCAAGCTGCTGCATGACTGGCACTGGACACCTGTGAATCTGCATGTGGCAGGCCTCTTGCTCCACACCAACTTCTGGCGGTGTCCTGCACATCGGTGCAACATTTTACATCATATGCGACTGCCCATTGATCCGGACCTTCTGGGCGGCTGTGGGGTCCACAAATGTAGAGACACTACTGCTTCGGTCCCTCCCCTTCCCTGCACACTGATTCTTCTGCACGACACAGGCGACAACACAGACTTCTCCCATCCCCAGGGCCACCTACTGCACATAGCCCTTGCCACAGCAAAAATATACATACTACGCCACTGCAACACCGCCCACCAATGATGAGTGGCTGGGTCTAAGATTTGGGGGGCCCCAGACAAAATAGGAACATGCAAGGCCCCGCTACGATGTAACATCACAGAAATCGACATTACAGGAAGTGACATCAGTTAAAAATTAATCTTATGGCATTGTTGATGCAGCCTTACAAAAATCTATTTACCTATTGTATATATCACTATAATAACTAAATATATAAGTAATTAACATAATAAAATAAGTACATTCATTAAAGCTGTATTGAGTGGAAATACATCACATTAACCAAACTGGGTGAAAAGGCTAAGCCTAGGTTTATCCCAAACCTGTATGGATCCTCCAATGCTCACAGTTTCCAAATTAATGCATGATTAAAACGTCAAGAGATGTTGTTGCTTAGCTTTACAGTTGGACTTCAAGTGATTTCCCTTCCCTCTCTTTATGAACTTCGAGATAAGGCATCTGATTTTCAGCAATCACAGGGGATCAGCGCAAATGCATATATTTTAGATTGGGTGAGTGACATACAGATGCTACAGCAAACATCAGACATCACATATTGCTATAGATAAGAAGAGGCTACACAGATGTCATACACAAGGGAGTGGCTAATATATTTGAAGTCAGGTACACCAAAGACTGGACCACACCTGCACACTCATCACCTAAATACAGCAATTACTCTCAAAACCCATTTTTAAGAGACGAAAAGAGCTAAACTAACTTAATGATATAGAAAGAGGTGGCTAAAAAGAGACAACAGTTATTTTTTGGTGTAAAAAGACTGCCAAAAGCTGCATTGTGAGCCAGTTACAAAAAAGAGATAAGTAGTATATTAAAGCAACAAAACAAGAGAGACTTATTATAGGAGAGTCCATGCTCTTTATGGAAAGGAAGTGTAGCAACGTGGAATAGGCAGCTTGGAGAAGGCGGTGCTTGACTTGCAAAAGGAAATGAAAGTAATCCCAGAGATTTACAATTTAAAATGTTTAATTTATCTTATTCATGCACTACTCTTCAGCTTTCATCTCTCCTTAGCCCTCTTAACATTTTACTGGTTATGCCACATTTACATTCACTTTTCCATTTACATCATCCAGAAGGCTCTTATGTTTTCTCATTGATTCTGCCCCTTGTACCCATCTCTCGCCATCATGCTCTACTCATTTTCCACTAGCCCCTAACCTTACCTTGTGGGTTCTGCCCCTCTTACAATCATCTTTCTCCTAGCTTCATCCCTTCTCGTTATGGTTCTGTCTTCCTATATTCACGTCTCACCTCCTTGCTCTACACTTCATCTCATCTCTCACCCGCCTGTTACCTTTCTCACTGATTCTGTCTTTCTACACCCATCCATTACATTTCTCTCTCTCTCCACTCTGCTTCCATTCTCCTTATGGTTCTGCCTCTCTTACATCTAGATTACCCATCCATGTACTGCCCGTCACCTCTCATCTCTCCCATCATTCTCCTAACTTTTTTTGCTGATCTGTCACCTTACATCCACTTCTCTCCTTTTAGACCACCCATGCTCTTGTCTTGTGTCACTATATTTGCTTCCTTTACATCCACTTCTCTTCTCTTTGCTCTACACTAGACCTCAGTACTGCCCTCTTTTAAATTTCTATGTGATTCTGCACCTATTGCATACACCTGTCACATCCATGCTCTTCTCATATCCACTCATCTGTCTCCAGCCTCTAACCTTCATCGAATGGTTCTACCCCTCAAACTACCTCTCCCCTTCCTCTCTTCCTTTTCCTCTTACCTGCTCTTGGTAGTCCTGCCCTCTTACATCCATCTCTCATCACTCCTTTTCCCCATCATGTAAGTTGTCCTGACAGTTCTACCTCTTATATCTACATCTTCTATATTTGCTCTACTTTTTTCATCTCAACTTTCCCTTCATCCTCAACTTTTTCCATGTTTCTGCCCTCTTTACATAAAATGCTTCATTTTCCCCAGCCTCTTTTACTGGTTCTGCTCCTCTAACATCCAACTCTAACCTCCATGTTCTACTCTTCATATTTCATCTCTCTCCTGCCTCCACCCACCTTTTGCTGGCTCTGCCTCTCTAACATCCACCTTTTCCCTCCATGTGCTACTCTTCACCACTCTTCTCCCGCCCCCGCCTCTTACCTTTTTCAAGCTGTAATCTTTCTTTACATCCACCTCTTACAGCCCACCCTTCCACTCTATGAAAGGCTCTTCAATGTTTGCATGAATTCTGCCCCTCTTAGCAACTTCCTCTTTTGTTTGCTATTAGGAGAGGGTAAGCCACTAAAAGCTCAAGCCAGAGGCCTGGCTTTGGCTCAGCTCTAGGTCCTCTTGAAAAATCATGAATAAAATGAGCCAAGCTTTCACAGGACGATTTGTAGCCCACAGCTACCCACCATGCTTCATGGTGAGCTAGGGTTGAATTTCAGCCTTGCATCCTGTGAATCCAGACATATTTCCCTGTGTCTCAAAAAAAGTTTAACATAGTCTGTATCTGTTGCGAATCACTCTTATGTTTATAAGCATTGTTTGCGCTATGTAAAACTGGCAAAAATACAATGTGGACCTCCTCCCCTCCACGTAAAGGGTCTAGGGTCTTTTTTGGACGCAAAGCAGCGAATGACAGGCCGATTTGCCCGACTGTACTGGTAACTAATGGGTGAGCTTCCAAATTATACACAAATAAACATGAACGTATCCCCGAGCTGCGGGATCTAGGTAGTGTTCGTCAAACAGCTTCTAACAAGGACCCCGGGGGAGCTTCAGATGTGCATGCAGCTGCTAGTTACCCTAGAGTTCCACCCTCTGGCCAACTGAGATTAATAAAGTCACATGATATGAAGGGGAGACCTGGTTGAAGAAGAGAAGGTGCCCATTTATTTTTGACAGGGGCCCACAGGCTACCGTCTGGTCATAGAGAGTCCAATGACTTTCTCACCAACAAAGTTATATACTGGATACGCTCACAGAGGAATTGTCTCTCTGTTATTCGGTCCGATATTCAAGAGGTGCGTAGATATATTCAACCGGGTCGGAATTCGACTACATCTCTATTCTTTTTACTGATAGTACCATGGTGAACAATCTTATATCTTTCAATACCCGAACTGGCTCCTTAAGAGCTGGCAGGAAAACTGGTATTAATCTTTGCATACATCCACCTAGAGAAAAGATACACAGATGCTACTGTCCGTTTAATGACCATGCAGGTGGGGTCGAAGTTTCACCTGAGAAACATCTACCACTTCTGGTAGAGAATTCTTCCCCCTTGTTATCTGACTTGGACTGACCAACTGATGACCCTTATGTAGGGATGTTAAAAGTATCAACAGAGGTGTGGCTCGTAGAATGCCCAGGGAACTTAGAAATGGCTCCCCAAATGCGAACCAAGGCAGGAACTACATCCCCAAAACTTATCATTATGTCTTGGAACGTAGTAGGAATAGAGCAAAAGCTAGAGGATCCCGAGTGGGTCCGTTTTATTAATAACTATGATGTATGCCTATTCCAGGAAACTTGGGCTGCAGAATTATCCATCTTGCAGGCTTTACAACCTACTTCTCTTCGGCTCAACCAGCTTCTAGGGGCTTTGGTAGATGGATAGGGGGGCTTATGATTTTGTTGAATAACAGATTGAAATGCGATCACTCCGTAATATGGTTTAATTCTCATGACCTGTTGGGTGTACAACTCACATTTCGGCCTGGTTTCAAGGTGATCATGATAAATGTGCATGCAAGATCTGTCCCGTGTGGTACCGAATCTAATGTTCTCACTCAGTAAGCTGACTATGTGGAGCTCTTACATCCATCGGATTATCTGATGGTTGCGGGTGATTTTAATTGTTCCTTTGCATTAACGAACATTATTAGTAGCCTGACAATTGAGGAAGATGAGCTATGGGGTATTCCCCAATCCAAAGAGACTGTCTCTACCTCTGTTTCTTGTGTCGCAATGCAGATGGCCACTTTATGCTTAAAATTTGGGCTAAGAGAATGCAATGGTTGCATAAGATCCGATCCCATCCGTGCTTCCACCTTTAAGCGAGGGCTATCCTCTAGTAACATTGACTATCTCTTGGTGGATATTAGACTATGGACAAGTACCTTAGATATGGAAATAATATTTGGCCATGATAGCGATCATAATCCCTTGTGCCTTACCTTAATTAATCATGTATTTGCAAGAGCCCAGCATCTAGAGTCCACTGATGTTCCGACTCCTCGGTTGAATCTTGGACAAACCTGTGTCAGCTGGCCAAAAGTGACATCAAACCTGTACTTGATTAGGGAAATCTACTTATCGTTTTTATAATTTTTTTCTAGTTTTGGGGAACAAGAGGCTGTTATTATTCCAATTATGGCTATTCATACAGAAATGGTAGGCACCCTTCAGGGTATCTTTTATAAGGAATCCTCTTCTAGGCAGACACCCGACAATATTTCAAGTAGAGAATGGTATAACAAGGATTGTGCTTGTGCAAGATTCAATTTAAAAGTAGCTTTAAAAAAATCACTCACAGGGGGAGATTAGGAACGCCAGACTCAGGTATATTAGGTCCCTGGAACGAGCTAAAAAAACTGGGGACATGAGATTTGGCAGAGGTTGTTGGATGCAGTTAAGAACCGAGATGATGGTTCCTTTTTGAGGTTGTTGGCTTGTAGATCAAGAGGGTGCAATGATAATATGAGCATGTACGTTGAGCCTGAAAGATGGGTGACTTATTATTCTGAGATTTATGCTTCCCCTGCTCAACAGGACCCTGTAGATATTGGGTGCGTTGACTACAGTGCTTTTGATAAAAACTCAGCAGAGGACATCATTTTTACAATAGATGAAACAAAAGCAGCCATCAATTCCATGAGACTAGCGAAAGCTCCTGGCCCTGACAAAATACCGGGATACCTGTTTAAATCTGAACCCACCATATGGGCATGGTACATAAATACACTGTCAAATGCTATAGCAGCAGGTAGTCCCATCCCAGACTCGTGGCATGGGGCAGAAATAATTCCTATACATAAGAAAGGTGATGTGGGTTCGCCAGCTAATTATCGGCCAAACAGCCTTATTGATAACCTGCAAAAGATCTTTGCCAAGCAAGTCTTAGACAGGCTCAAGGAATGGGTTCAGGATAACCAGGTTTTATCTCCTCTTCAGGCTGGCTTTCGCCTAAAAATCAGTACCATGGACCAAGTTTTTAGGCTTTCAGTGCTATTTTGGAAATATGTCACCCTAGACAAGCAAATATTGTACGTTGCTTTTGTAGATTTAAGATCTGCTTTTGACTTTGTTCCGAGAGAGAAGCTATGGGAAGTCTTAAACAAAATTGGTGCCCCAGGAAACCTAGTGCACTTAATCCAAAGGCTGCACGAGTAAGATGGGGTAGCCAGGGGGATCTTACCGACAGAATAGACATTAGGCGAGGGGTACGCAAGGGCTGCGTCCTTGCCCCAACTCTTTTCACCATGTTTATCAACGAGGCGTTGCAAGTTGTATCTGATTGCTGTAATGACGCGCCCTCCTTGAACAATCAAAAAATCCCGATCTAATTATTTGCTGATGACTCCTTTTTGATTTCCAAAACTCCTATGGGTCTTCAGGTCCAAATGGACAGGTTTAGCTCATTCTGTGTCAATTACGGATTGGAGCTTAATCATAATAAAACCAAACTTATGACCTTGGGTTCTGGTAATACTAAGAGATATACCATCTTTCACAATGGGACCCCTCTAAGTAAGGTATGTTCCATCGATTACCTGGGGGTAAGAATCAGCAATAATATGGATTGGGAGGCTCAGATTGATAAAAGCATAGCCCTTCTATCGCACAGATCTGGGGCCATTTTGCGTTTTCATAAATCCACCACAGAGAGAGTGGTCTCTTCAGCCATCCAAATCTATTTGTTGAAGGCTCAAGGTGCTGTGGTTTATGGGGCAGAAATTTGGGGATGTTCTAATGTAAATAAGCTCTCTGTAGGGGAAAATAGGTTTATAAGAACGCTTCTGGCATGTCCTCGGAATACCCCTCGGATCCCAATGTTTTGGGACCTTGGTCTTTCGCGTATCTCAGATGTAATTGTCCTAAGACCCCTGATTTTTTGGGTTCACATCTGGACTACTCCTGAACTAATTGTATACAAGGAGTCCCTCCAAGATATTCTAGATAGACCCAATGCACTTTCTATTCCTTGGTTTAAGCATATCTCAAATTGGCTTCATATTTTGGGTCTTAAAAACTTTTGTAGTCAACCTTACAATCTAAGGAGGGACCACAAGAAACACTTGAAAACAGCTTATTGGACTTATGTCAGGGAAAGCTACCTGCTACATATGTCACATGGCAGACTGACATCCCAATTTCTTGATCTCAAGTGATATCCTCATCTTGAACCATTTATGGATTCAATTTCTGACCCGCTAAGCAAAAGTTTATATATTCAGTTTAGGTATGGATGCTTACCTCTTAAATCTTTCAACAGCATGTGGAGTTCTACTACAACAACTGATTTATGTCCTAACAGTAATTGCACTCCAGAATCCGTAGTACATTTTGGGGGTCATTATGACCCTGGCAGAAGGCGGAGAAGCGGCGGTAAGACCGCCAACAGGCTGGCGGTCTTTTTTTTTTGTATTATGACCATGGCGGTTACTGCCATGGTCATCCACCGGTTCTCCATCCCACCCGCCGGGCTGGAGACCTGGGTCTCCAGCCCGGCGGCTGTCACTATACCACCGGCGGTATTTTGAGTCGGCTTACCGCCGTGGATTTCCTGCGGTTGTAACCACCATGAAATCCATGGCGGTAAGCACTATCAGTGCCAGGGAATTCCTTCCCTGGCACTGATAGGGGTCTCCCCCACCCCCCACCCCGACTCCCTCCCCTACACCCCCCACCACCCCTGCCACCACCCAAAGGTGGCAGGGCCCCCCTCCCCACCCCGACCCCCAACATCACAGAACTCACACACACACGACACGCACGCAGGCACCACCAACACACACCGACATACATGCCTACATCCACACACACAGTCAGACACGCACACCCACATACAAACATACACGCACACATCCATACAGACATACACGCACTCATTCCCAAAACACGCAACACCCCCGCAAGCATACACGCACTCACACACCCCCTCTACATACACAGACGCACACCCCCATGCACCCACACAACACACAACACCCCCCCACCCCCCTCCCCTAACGGACGATCGTCTTACCTGTTCCGTCGATCCTCCGGGAGGGGATGGGAGCCATGGGGGCTGCTCCGCCGACACCACACCGCCAAAAGAACACCGCCACGCCGAATCACAGGACGTGATTCGGTGGGCGGTGTTCTGTTGGCGTGCCGGTGAAAGTGGAGCAACCTCCACTTCCCCGCCGCCTGCCAGTATGGCTGTTGGCGGCTCTCCGTCAGAAAAAGGACGGAGAGCAGCCAACAGTCATAATACGCCGAGCGGCAAACCACCACTACTGGCGGTCTTCTGCACGGCGGTCCCTCGGCGGTCTTGTAAAAAGACCGCCGAGGTTGTAATGACCACCTTTATGTTTATATGCCCTGCGTATAGGATTGCACGGCGGAAGTGGCTACGCCCAATTTGTAGGAATATGGGCATGAGACATTGCAAAGATGCCCTAAGGATTATGATGAGGGATACCTCCACTCCCCTGTTCTGTGCGGTCAGCAAGTTCCTTGCGGCCGCATGGTACATACGCACATGTTATCCAAAAAACTATAATAACTAGTTCTAAGTTTTATAGTTTTAATTATTTATTTCTGAATAATATATGTCTTTTAAGAATACTGTGATTGTTCACCAGCTGTTAATGAGATTGCTAATAGGGATAGGCTTTCAGGTGGTTATATCCAACTTGCGGGGAAGTATGTTTATGATTTTAAGCATTTATGCTTTTATTCTGCTCCTAAGTTATTTCTGATAGCATGATAGTTGTTTCCTCTCTTTTTTAAATTGATTTTATCTCTGTATTTTTATGATGTTATTGCTTTGATGGTTGAATATAACTGAATAAAGCTGTGTATGATGATGATGATGACAATGTGGACCCTGTCTGTCACCCTTTCCCTAATCTGATCTTCCAAAAATTAAAGATTTAACATTACGTTTTAATGGCATCAAGAGAATCCAATCTAATTGCTGAATTTCACAGTGAGAAACCGGAAAATCTGGGATCAGTGCTGACTTCCCCATTTGACCAAATTGTGTGATCCTAGGCAATTTCTTTATTTCACCAACCTCCATTTTTTTTCATTATCATACATCAGAGCACATTCAAATATGTGCATTCAGGATGTGCGCTCTAAAGACACCTATTGCGTTTGATGTAATAGACTCTAATTTTACTCTGTGTTTCCTAAGAATCTAGCCCACATACAGGGTACACATGAACCCTGATCTGTCTCTTAGGGCCAGATGTATCAAAGGGTTTTACCCATTCTAGGTCTATGGGAAAATGCGTTGGTACATATGGCCCTTAATTCACTAACAGAAATGTCATCAGGACGGGGGCAGGTATGTTTCTCAGTGTATGTTTAAAAATTCTAATGTTTAGTAAATACTTGTCAATACAGGGATATGGTCTAACGTTTAAAGGTAAAACACTTCTGCATATTAAAAAAATATGCCTTTTTGAAGTTTGAGGACACCTATGGGCTCTTCCTGCTAATTTATTTGCTTGCCCACATCTACATGCTATACTTTTCACTGAACACTTCCCTTGTCTCAATGATTCTGCCCATTACATACACTGCTCCTCTTCCTATGTCTCCCGTTCCTTGAGTCTCTTACTCTTTGTTGTCAATTCTGCAACTCTTACGTTCAGCTATCACCTCTCTGCTGCACTGTTCATCCATCATCTCTCCCCCAACTATTACCTTAGTTCTATTATTGTATTGCCCTCTTTATATATTTATATCCCCATCCATTCCCTGACATTTTTTTCTTTTTCTTTCAGGCTAGGTGAGTATTCTCTATTGTGATGTATGATTCCTTCTTTGGTTGTGAGCTGTGCAGGACACCCTACTTTTCATTTAAGCAGGGACAGGGCTCTCTGCACATCTAAGGTCACTTCAAGTACCCATCAAATCGCTGTTGTCACATAGATGTACTGAATAGATTTCTGAATCCCTTTCAGTCCCTGCCTGCAGGCCCCAGGGGATGGTGCCTCGTTCCTTGGGCCTGTAGCCCGTGACCACAGCTGCCTCCATGGACTCCTAACACTG
Source organism: Pleurodeles waltl (assembly GCF_031143425.1). Taxonomy (NCBI): domain Eukaryota; kingdom Metazoa; phylum Chordata; class Amphibia; order Caudata; family Salamandridae; genus Pleurodeles; species Pleurodeles waltl. The sequence goes on along the minus strand of NC_090445.1, from coordinate 1,654,336,773 downwards.
GCGTTTTTTTAAAGGTGGTGCACTGGTGCGGGACCCCAAGGTCGTGACCAAGAGCAAGGCCATTGCAAGATGCCTTTGCCTAGCGCTGGACTTGTAACATGGGAAAGCAAAAGCATTAAAAGCAACCGTCCTCAGACAAGATCATTGTGACATGACAGAAATACCGAATAAGTCACTTACATATGTTGCCCATGCTTGTACACATTAACATAGTTACAACACTGTGAGTCATGCAACTTTAGTTGACAAAGTTTTGATCCCACAATTACTACAAGGATCATCATCAGGACATGGAATGTGCCTTAGAGCAGAGGAATGCTGCACAAGCAGCCAAGACCAGGCCAGTATGGATCGAAGAAGTTGAAAAGTAGGGGGCCCACTAGGGGGTGGTGGTTAAGGGTCGTGAGTAGTTACTGCTTAGCTCAAAGGAGTTCAAGGAGCTAAAATGAAGCATACAGATCAAGTTTTTTCTCTTATTTGTAATACCTCTTATATAGCCTTTGGCTTGGATTGTCATATAGTTTACATGTGAATATGCATAGAATTCCTAATGTTGGAGGAGTGCCTTAGATTCAAGAAATCGAAATTGTCACAGCAGCAGAATAGGTGAAAATGTATTATCATAAGGAAAGAGTGATTCAAGAGGGTATTTAGGAAACATTTATGAGCAAGTCAACCATGAGTGCCAAATATCAAGCTGAGCAGGCAGTAGTCTCACATGCTCAGCCTGCACACATAGTGCATGTGTGTGCTCACATTTTCACATGCAATCAGACAAGAGTCACTTAACCTAGCTGCACAGCAGTGACCTTATCTTAAAAGGCAGTCACTGATGGGTAGCACTCTAAGTCCATTTCCACATAATTTACTGTCAGTGAGACTAAGGCAGTAAACCTCAAACGCAGTAAAATTCCAAAATCGGGTAGTCAGAAAGTGAAAACTCCAAGGTGATTAAATCAGAAAGCCCGTTTCTTACACTACCGTTGAGGTTAAAGATGCACTTTTAAGACTCCGATTAGGACTATTATGAATGGGACTAAAATCTTGTGCTTTATAAATTGACCGGCCTTCATCTCTGTGACACCCCCATCTAGGTGCATGATCCAAGCAGGAACAGTATGTTGATGGCTACTTGGGTGCTGCACCGCCACAATACTAGCAAACACTAATGCACTCTGAAGATCATTTTAAAATTACAATTGAACTCCAAGATCCCCTAGATGGATGCGTCTAGCAGTTCCCACCTACCACTGAAGACTCCAGGATGCACATGTTCGGAAGAGCAATTTCTAGTGGCAAGGGAGGCCTTCTCATTATCAGGCCATCATTAGTGCATTGCATTTACTTCCGGATTAATTATTCAATGGATTTTAAATTTCCAGGGCCCCAAATGCATGTGAAACATACATGTTTCATGAGTCTCTGCACACCCAAGAATTTCAGGTAACGCGTCAGTGCACTGAATATTGTATTAGCCTCTTCCTTCTGTAAACTCTTCCACATTGTGCTTTTCTCCTTAATGGAGCCCTCCGAGAGAGCACTCTGCCTGTCCTGCAGCATCCGGCTTCAAGCTTGTAGCTGAAAGTACCAGAATGTGCTTAGCAACCAGCTGACCGTGAAAGCTACCTGCACAACAGCAGCTATGCAGGAACTAAGGGGCTCTGAGGATGCAGATTAGCTCTTCCTGGTATGTTCCATTAAGCAGGTCCTTGGTTCCCATTATTCCACTGAGAATGTACATTTGTAGTGTTTAAAGCCCACAGACTGTTCTTCACCCCTTATTGATGCTATCACTCCTGAAAACTCTGTTTCTCAGGGGATGCTGAGAAAGCTTTAACCGCATGAATATCTCTGGGAGGCTGTACCTCTTGATATTGTAAAGATCAGTCCTGCTATTTACCTTTAGCAAATATGGTGGGCAATTATTCGATGCAGGATTTCATTACTATTTTAATATGTTGCATATTTGTCCTTATATTTCCCTGAAAACTCTTTCAGAATCCCACGGCGATAAGATGTGCTTTTCTTTATTTCACTATCTCACAATGTATGACCCACTCACAGTAAAATGAGTAGAAAGTAAACATACCCGTGGGTCCCCTACCCACCTATGATGCTCCCTTTCAATGATGACCTTCCCAGTACAGATATTTTCTGCTTCAGTTACTTGCATGGAAATTGTCCCCTCTTGTCCAGCTCTACACCTAAACCATTCTTCGCCCAGCCTGAATAGTATGTTTTACCCCTGACAAGAGTAAATCTTTACCGTATTTTGTGTGTGAACATACTTTACAATGGCTTGTGAATATCCCAAATCAGGCACATTTGTGAATGTTGACCTGTTTTTGAAGGCATTATCATCCCATTAAACATGCTGTCCGCCTCTGTGAGGAGATCTACTCACACATACAATTGCATGTGAAAATTCACTTCTTGTGAATGCCATACGTGAATTTACATGTGTGAAGCCAGTTGTGCACCTAATTACACCAGCTGTTTAAATAGCTTTGTATATTATTCCAGATATGAATAAAAGAATGTGAAACTGCTTATTCTAGTTGCCCAGTAGTGCTAATAGATCGAGCTGTAGTAATTTACGATGTGAAGACCTTGGTTTGTAGTTTTAGTCTGGGTAGCACAAGGTGATTGTGAGGTCTGTAGTCAATATTTAGCACCTTCCCCAGTCATGGGTTGGCCGAAACCAAACGATCGCCCCTGATAACGCGTCTCGCTTTTTTGAACATAGGAAAGGACTAGTTGGGAACAGGGGCTACATATAGGCAGCTATCTATTAAATGTATTCACCATATATGACATTTCTCTCCCAGGTGGGTGCTTGTGAATAAAATGGAGAAGAGGATACAGGTGTTGTTGTGCCTTCATTGGCAGGTTATGAGAGTGCTGCCCATGAATCCAAATTGATCTTTATAAACTGCTTTGTGAGGTGCAGAGTTTTCTATTCTTTGGATGATGGTCATTGTTCTCTGTGGGTGTGTAATGTGGAGGCCATTTCATTAGAAGAGACAGATGCTTGTAAGGCTGTTGATAAATAATTTAGAATGGCAGGAGGAAGTGCCAGGACTTTACGGGTGACCAACAGATAGCAATGCATAGGGTCTTATTTGTGGTAATGGTTTCTATATGCATGTACTTGAGACCAAGAGGCATGTGATCCTATTATGATTGGGAAATGTGCAATAGTAGTTTTTCTTTAAGGGGTGTGTTTTGAGAGGTTGTAAGTCGAAATAGTGAGTCTTCACATATACTTACAAAATTATTGAATCTAGAATATTGATTACAAATATAGCATCAAGGTAAGTATATGTAAATAAGAATAGATTCACTGTTCTTACCTTCACATGTATATACATTGGCAATATAACTATAGAAACAAAATGCAAAAAAGGCAATCATATTTCATAGGGAATCATGTAATATAGAAAAAAGTTTCTGGCTCCTTGTGAAATAACGATTTCATCATCACAAGGATACTCTCCAAATTCATTCCACAGAGTTTTACCTCTATCAGGGAAACTAGGACTATGCAGTATGGAGGACCGAATTATCTGGCAAGGTTATCTATATTTCTGGTCACATCATAAACCAAGAGACTGAGGGCTGATTTAAGAAGGATGTGCCAACCAAGTGCATGCTTTTTATATTTGGAGGAGGTATGGGCTGACATGAAAGAAGTGTTTTAGGGTGGTGTTGATAATTGTTTAGTCTTGGAACTTTATGTTATCTATTTTTATAATTTTCAATTGATGGTTTTGTTAGTCTTATAATAGAGGCAAGTTTAATGGAAAGACCTTTTTATTACGATTGTATGTTCTTTTGGGTGATCTGACTTGTGCAGTCTTTTTGCAAGGGGCATTGGGTGAATGGCATAATTTTCTAAATGTAATTGTGGGGCATTTTTTATGGATGATGAGAAATTGAGCCAGTGATTGAGCCTGTTGTGCCTTGTTATTTTGGTTTTGCAGTTTGGAGTATTAATATGGATTGAGTTGGTGATATGTCTTTGTTATTTGATAGTATGTCATGTGTTAGATATTGGCCGGTTCATAAACTCTGATTTAATTTTGTGGTTCAATTTAGCTTGCTGTGTAGCCATTTTAGCTATAGTTTTATACATGTTATTTAAGCAGACTAGGCCTGCCACTGTGCACTTTAACCTAAATATGTTTTATTCCAGCTTTGTTATATTATTTTAACAATAGCCACATTTTCAGTCCTGTTTTATTTTTCTCTATCTAGCTGTTCTTCGCCAAGGCCAGCAGTGCGTTCTTAAACATGACATTTCTTTCACTCTGTTCTTTTCTCAAGGCTGCAGTAAGACAGGTTGCCGGCAAAAGTGGTGTTCTTTGTCTCTAATGTTCACAGAAACATACACACTCTTATGTGGGGATCCTTTCTTTGGAACATCAGCTGTTTTATTATAAAAACACTACTTTGACCCATGTACGTTAGAGGGAGATTCCAGCCAGAGGACCACAGCTGTATGTTGATTGCTGAGTGCTTCCCTGCAGCTGCTTATGTAGATTACAGACCTCTGGCTCAGGTATGAGGTATGATGTCTTCCCAGGGGAACCTGAAGGGCATAATTAGAGCTTAACATGCTGTGCTCTAAAATAGTCTAGGAAGGAACTATTCTGAAAAAACATAGTGACAATATGGTAGCGTTATTTTTATGTTTGACTTTCCTTGTCACAATTTTAATTCTGCCATGCTTCATCGTCCTAGTTATTGCAATACATGCTATATTACCTAAGATGCAGTTACTTCAATAAAACCTTAATTGAACTATACTCTGCCTCTGATTGTCCTTGCATATGTGAGACTAATGTAACTGAGAGAAACGGATGAGATCTGAGTGACCACGATTTCCCTGAGGAGTCATTTGTGTCATGCGCCAGGTTGCCCAATCATCCCTGCTCTTGGGTAGAGATGAGGCACTGCTAGTTAGCCAGAAGAAAACCCGGATTAGGTTGACAGGTGTCACCTGGTGTGGGTTCAGACTCAGTCCCCCACAGTACAAGTGAATCTGCCACCCAAATCCAGTTGTCTCATTAGGATAATGAGAACCTATGTGACAAGCTGTCTTAAAGTTAATACTAACTTCTGAATAGAGAGTATACAGAAGTATTGGTGAGGTTAGATCTTTGGTGATCACCCTTTATCCAAAATGGTTTGACTAATTCCACATTTTGATAGGCCTGAAATACTGAGATGTTCAAGGTTATTTCTTCGTAAATGTCCTCAATATTATTTATTGTCTTCTATTGGGTCATGATGAAAGAATAAGACTTTACTGAAATGTTTGTTGAGTGATTTACAAATCCAGAACGAAATTACTTTAGTTAATAAAGGTGGAGTAGCAAAACTGGATATTTTCTCTGATGATGTGCATCCGATTTAGGCTAATGATAAGGCACACTTAGTCTATCATGGCTACAAGGTTGTTGCTTTACCATTTTCTGTGAACAAGTGTTTTGGGCCTATTTTCTGCACCATGAATAGATCAACATTTTGCTCTAATTTGTATGAGTTCCTATCCTCTACAATGAAAAAACAAATTGCAAAAAAACGACTGTGGCAGAAGTCACCAGAATTTCTGGATATGTTATCTTTTAGTTAGTTTGTAACTACAATTTTTAATATGATATGGATGTACCTTTTTCAAATGATTAAGATAACTTGTTTTTGACACAGTACTTTATTCCATATACATTTAGTAGGAATGATGGATTCATAGCCCTAACAAACATGAGTCTCACTCAAATGAGGTTACATCTGGCACTTTCCTATGACTAGAAATAAACACAAGTAATATTGGTGGAATATTTCTAATTATATTTATGTAGAACATTGACTAAAGGATATTATGCTCATAAGAGTGCAGCTACCTCCAGTATTTTACATATTGATCAAAACTAGGAATAAAGGCCATTTTCAGTGACTTCATTAACTCACACCATCCTAATTGGTAAAAGGGATACAAATCAGATAATAAATGTGCATACTTTTTCTTCTAGTACTTTTATTACACATCATGAAGTAAATAGGTATTGCCAAATATCATGGTAAACAGAGCCTGATACCCAAAAATAAGAGACTATGGGGGTTATTCTAACTTTGGAGGAGTGTTAATCCGTCCGAAAAGTGACGGTAAAGTGACGGATATACCACCAGCCGTATTACGAGTTCCATAGGATATAATGGACTCGTAATACGGCTGGTGGTAAATCTGTCACTTTTCCGTCACTTTTGGGACGGATTAACACCTCCTCCAAAGTTAGAATAACCCCCTATTTGTCCATAACATTTAATAGAATGGCCTCAGAGTTTTGGGCATTCAGCAAATCTTCATATCCCACTTATGAAATCTGAAACACTAAAAACTTACAAAAACTGTAATTGTACATTGGAAAACGTAATGAAATGCACACTCAGGACCCTTTTTCAGCGAATAATTTGTTCCCAGAGTTTTCGTGTCATTCTTGAAAGTACTCGTTGCCCTGCACTTTTTGGCTCTTCTCTTTGGAAAGATATGTCTCAAAAGAGCCAAGTGAATGAGAACACCATCAGTGAATTAATGCTTCATATGCCGCTGAGAAGTAATCAGGCGAGAGTTGTCGTGGCAGAAAGCTTGACGGGATACAAGCTTGAACTGCTTGCAGTGCCTGTAAAAAGGTTTGGTCAACATCTGGAATTCTGAGAAATGCAGAGAAGGTATGCTCCGATTTCCTTACTCAATGAAAGGAGCTCCACAGATGAGGGGTGGATGAAGTTGAGGAGTTGAGAGATGGAAAATGCTGCTCAAGCCGTCTTACCAGCAGCTGGTACTGCAGAATCAACAAACACAGAATGGGTGAATGAAGGAGGCTTGACCTGGTAAGAGGAGATGGCACTGGCTGTGATGACATATGCGGCGGGATGGCACCAGCAGGCTTCACAAAACCACCATGTAAATTGATCACAGAAGGGAAAGTCCTTGGCCAGAGCTGCTGCTACACTCATTTTCATCCCAGTTTTGGAGGACAGGACAAGACTCCCATGCAGATAGACTGCAACAACATGTGTGCGATATGTCTAATATTGGAAAAGAAACTATTGATATCTGAGGCAGTTTGCAGCATCTAGAAAGAGAAATATTTCGGAGAAGAACTTCAACTCCTGTCCCTTATATTGAATACACAAACCAGCATTGTTAAAGAGAAAAGTAGGGTGTGGAATTCCCTGATACAGAAAACTTATAAAGGCCACTACTCTGTGGGAGAGGCAGACTCAGTGGGCAAAAAATAAGCCCAAAGGCTCAAGAAGTGTGGAATTTCAAAACAACATGTGTATAGGGACTCATGAGGGAGTCAAGATGGTGATAAACTTAATGGTAATGCAAATACCACTTACAAAAAAAAAAATGAGTAAATTGTTCACCTGAGGTAGATTAGTTTGAAAGAAGCATCCCTCTAAAGGGAAGATTCTCTCCTTTCCAGCAATGCCTTGCTCAAATGTTGTGCTGCACCAACAGTGCCGAATGGGCAGCACAAGCACAAAAGAGATGGCCTTCTTACTCAAAATGACACCTTATGCCTCCCTAATTTTTAATTCGCTCGGGTGATGTGATTGCATTCTCCTTGGGGGCACAACGGGCACCATGCCAGGGTAAGAGAAAATCACAAAAATATTTTTTTGGTACCCTGAGGCATCAACCCAGACTAGGAGAACTAACCCCCTAAAAACACAATAACTCATGGTAGCCCAGTCGGATCCAAGCTCATGGATCACGGTGCACCAGCATCCGCGACCCATGAGCAGGCATCTGGCTCTTCCAGCAGATGGATCCCTCAAGCACATTTGTGGCAGCTAGAGGAAGTATTCCCGTCACACGTGTGGAGCTGTCCTTACCTGTTTCTTATGCTGCCATCCCGTGAGATCTGTGATGTCAATAATGGGCAGGAGATGAGCTGGAGACTGACGCTGTAGAGATTTCACATCAGCCCCAGCTGGTGCCCACATCAGGGAAAGTCTCCGATGTGAGCACCAGAGGACCCCCCTCTCCAGACTGATTGAAGACCTCCTATTATCCTCCTCAATGCAGAGGTAGCAGGTATGACGTCAATGGGTTCTCTTTTGCATGCTAGCAGCATTTTCAAATAACTGACACATTGATTTGCTATGTGCTCTATCAAAACAACGTACGTCACTGCAAGAACCTAGTACATTATTATTGCTGTTATTTAACTTTTGTATAAATCATTGTTATAAATGGGGTCTTTGGTTGGCAGTCAGGTTGCCCCCTGTCCAAGCAAGGACCCTCACTATAGTCAGGGTAAAGGAGAACCACACTTAGTTAACCCCCGCTCACCCCCTTGGTTGCTTTGCACAAGCAGGCAGGCTTAACTTCAGAGATAACATGTTAAGTATTTGTACAAGCACACACAGTAATACAGTAAATCACTACAAATTGAAACAACACAGGTTTAGAAAATAAGTTATTATTTTATCTAAATAAACAAGACCAAATATAATAAAAATCCACAATACACAGGGAAAAATAGGAATTTAGCACTTAAAAGCACAAAAATAGTGCTTAGAGGCACAAATACTGCACGTTGGTATTTAAGCGGCATCACGATGGAGTCGTTTCCTACAATGTGATGCCAATGGTGCCGTTTACGGAGTCGTTCAACCCACCCAGGTACAGTACCTTAGCAAATAAGTAGAAAACAGGCTGGTGCAAGGAGCTGGGAAGAGCGGCGTTGCTGGATCCGATGCAGCGTCAGTTCCGGTGCACCGGGGCAGATGGGTAGAGGTGTGGTGCAGTGGCGTTGGGTCCTTACTGCAGAGCGGTGGAGGTGAAGAGGTGTCGGTTGCAAAGTCTGTCTCTCGGTTCCAGCAGGCATAAAGTCCGCTGAAGTCACAATGCTGCGGGAGACCTGACGGGGTCGTAATGATGTCACAGGGCCACAGGCACTGCGATGACATCAGATGTCACGGACATCAGACTTAAGACACTCTGAAGTCAGCGAAGTCGGGCGGGATCAGAGGCTGCAGTGATGCGAAGCCTACAGGGTCGTCGGGGTCATTGCACTTCTGCGAGGTCCACGGCTTCGGGCCAGGTGGCGTCGCTGTTCCGGGCAGAGGCGTCCTTTGCGAAGTCGCATGGCGTCGTCCGGTGTTGTTAGGTAGGTTTTTGTCCAGAAATTCACTTCTAGGGGCCCAGGATCTGGTATGGCACCCTCTGGCAAGCTAGAGTCCACAGCAGACAGACTCAGAACTGGATGGTGAAGCCTTTGATGTCCCTGAGGCTTCAAAACAGAAGGCAAGCTCTACTCCAAGCCCTTGGAGATACCTCTTAAGCAGGAATACACAACAAAGTCCAGTCTATGTGCCCTTGCACAGGCAGAAGCAGCAACTGCAGGATAGCCCAACACAGCACAGTCACAAGCCAGGGCAGCCCTTCTCCTCAGCTCTTCAGCTCTTCTCCAGGATGAGGTTCCTCTTGAATCCTTGAAGTAATCTGATTTGCAAGGGTTTGGGGTTCAATACTTATACCCCTTTCTGCCTTTGAGGTTGTAAATTTCAAAACAAAGTATCTCTTGTTTGCAAGATCCTACCTTGCCCATGCCAGGCACGAGACACACACCAGAGGGTTAGAGACTGCATTGTGTGAGGGCAGTCTTAGCCCTTTCAGATGTGAGTGCCCATTCCTCCCTCCCCTTCTAGCACAGATGGCCCATCAGGGTGTGCAGTGTACACCCCAGCTCCCTTTTTGTCACTGTCTAGAGGAGAGGTGCAAACAGCCCAACTGTCAAACTGACCAAGACAGGGAATTCACTAACAGGCAGAGTCACAGAATGGTTTAAGGAAGAAAATGCCTTCTTTCAAAAAATGGCATTTTCAAACTCACAATCCGAAAACAAACTTTACTAAAAGATGTATTATTAAATTGTGAGCTCAGAGACCCCAAACTCAACATTTCTATCTGCTCCCAAATGGAATCTACACTTTAATGATATTAAAAGGCAGCCCCCATGTTAACCTATAAGAGAGATAGGCCTTACAACAGTGAAAACCGAATTTGGCAGTATTTCAATGTTAGGACATGTAAAACACATCAGCACATGTCCCACCTTTAACATACACTGCACTCGGCCCATGGGGCTACCTAAGGCCTACCTTAGGAGTGCCTTACGTGTAAGAAAAGGGAAGGTTTAGGCCTAGCAAGTGGGTAGGCTTGACAAGTCGAAGGGCAGTTTAAAACTGCACACACAGACACTGCAATGGCAGGTCTCAGCCATGTTTACAGGGCTACTAATTTGGGTGGCACAGCCAGTGCTGCAGGCCCTCTAGTAGCATTTGATTTACAGGCCCTGGCCACCTCTACTGGGGACTTACTAGTAAATCAAATATATACATACCCATACACATCACACACGCACAAATGCACTCTCCATCTCCCAACCACCTCCCTTCAACTACATACATACATACTCAACTGCTCACTCATCTTCACACAACCACACTCCACACCCCAATTGACCTCACCGCACGCACTCACACACACTCACCAAATACACATACAAACATACATGCACCTGCATGCACACACTCACTCACACCCCCTTCCTCCTACTCATCACCCATGCACACACCCCCACCCCCGTCCACATGCATACAGGCATGCATCACCATCATCACATTTGCACACAGACACACACGCAAGCACACACTAACCCTCACACCCCCCACATTCATGACATGCATAAACACACTCACACATACCCATTCACATCCCCATTCTCCTCTCCTTGCAGACGACACTTACCTCGTCCGACAAAGTGCTCCTCCGTGATATGACGGGACCCAGCGCTCCCACGGCCCGCAGCTCCCCACCACTAGAAGACCGCCACACAGAATTATGGGTCGTAATTCTGTGGGCGGTCTTTTTCTGGCCTGGCGGTGCCAGCAGTGGAACGGCTTAAGCACTGCCGACCACTGGTGGGAATGCCACCGGATATCCGACCGCCAGAAGTGCGGATATCCGGTGGCATAATACGGCAGTTGGAAGACCCCCAGCACTGGCAGTCTTCCGGCGGCCGCGGCGGTCTTTGGAAAAGACCGCCACAGTCGTAATGAGGGCCTCTGTCTCGTTAGTAGGATATCTGCTGGACTGAATAATCATATATTACTTTAGATGGCTTTTTAAACAGCTATAACTTTAGTGAAACCGGTTTTGGGGTGTAAAAGATGAAGCGATGTCAAACAATGTTAAACATCAGAAACTTAAAAGTAATGTGCTACTTTCCTCTATATTGTTTAAAAATGTATAACATGCTTAAACAAAATTTCCTGTAATGGATGCACAGATCAGACATATTGTGACTCTCAGTATTGTGACAGCAGTACGGTATTGACGTACGGGACAAAAACAAGTTAGAATACTCTAATATGTAGAGTGAGGCACACAAGGCTCAATCTACTATATAATTTTGTGCTCAATCTCTTTCCCTTATGTTTAGAAAGACTTGCAAACCTGGAACCTATTTTAAAAAATGTTGTTGAATTCATACTCCACACTGTAGAAAGAATAGGCTTGGTTAAATTGCAACGCTCAGTAATTGAGTCAGCCAGCACCCGTACTCTGAAAAGTATTGCGGCTCCAGTGCCTTAAAGGGGGATGGCAATATTATTTTTCACAAAGAAAATTAAGTGGCAATGTGCTGTCAAAACAGACAATTGAGTGACTCTGGTGTCCGCAGGCCCAATGTTTACACCTCTCGCGCACACTGAAAACAGTTTAAAATAACTTCTTGTGGCTCTCAGAAGTAGGTGTGTTTTCAGGCCCCAGGTAGTTCCTTTAAATTTAAATTTGTCACATTCTCTGCTCCCTTTAAGATGGAATAGATAAACAATTCAGGGCAAATTTAAGAGCCCTTTTGCCCCACTCTTGCACCACGCAACACGGTGCAAGAGTGATGCAAATGAAAAATGAGATTTATATAGCTACGCAAGTCCATCTTGCGCGGCCCTGCGTGGCTTCATAAATCTTGAGCACAGTAACGCAGCGCAAATCACAGCGTTGCATTACGCTGCGCTAGGGAGGCATTTCCATGGGTATTGAGTGGGTGTTCCCACATTACATCCATGGATTTTGATGCATTCTCTGATTTACACGAACAAGTAAACCTGGGAAAGTGCCAAAAATAAATGTCTCCCCAGGTGAGGCGTAACAAGGAGAAATATCTTTATTTCTCCTAGTTTTTTTCTCTTTCTGTATGTGATGTATTGTGCAGCATGCTTAGAAACAGTAAAAAGCCTCAGGGGATCCTTTATGTGAAGGAAGATGCCCCTTTCTGCACAAAAACAATCCAGACTGGGAGTACCTTTGCACCATGTTGCAAGGGTGGCTGCATTACTGCTTAGCTGCCAAATGGGCACTAGTGCAGGGGAAGAGGCAGAAATTTGCCGGATTGCCTTAAATACGGCACATTCATGCCCTTTCCCTGTCACAAAGTGCAACGCAGCAAGATGACTTGCCGTACTGCACTGTGTGACTTGGCCATAAATATTACCAGGCCTAATTTGCATTATTAGGTATAAGGGTGTAATTTTGAGAAAATTGAGTAACAAGGTTAATAGGGAATTCCCCTATACTTTTTTCATTTTTATTGAGAACATACATTCATGGCATTTAAGTGGTAAAAAAATAAAAAATATAAATAAATGCCAATTACAGTAGCATGACAATGCCAGACCTATGGTGCTTTGCTAATGCTTATTTGACATTGATGCATATGGAGAATTTGAATATGCTTTTCTTCAGTTTGCCTTTGTATTTGGTGGTCAACAAATTATAGGTGTATTCATATCTTAGTGGAGCATTGTTTATGTGGTGTTGAAGCTTGTTTTCTTTTGTGCACCCCAGTGTTGCCCACATGACTGAAATAGCTGCCAGGTTTCCAGGTCGGGTCCATGCATGGTTATTTAAATCAGTCCTGTTTTTTTCCTTATAATTCTAAGAATTGTAATCCTAGTTTTATACTGGGTTAACAAAGACTTCAAATCCCAGAATTTTAAGAAAAAAAGGATCTTTCTAACTAGTCACGCCTGGCCCTGGGAAAACTTGGCAGCTACGGACTTAGGTTCAGCATGTCGCAACCTGAGACATCGGTCTTGGGTAGGGAAATTACCGGCCTCATCGGCGATCACAAGTTGTGAAGGTCCTAAGGTCTAGATTGACCATAGAAAACATACTAAGGGGCATATTTACATGCCCCTTCTGCCGTATTGCGTCATGTCTGTGTTTTTTTTTTTTACGATAAGGTGGCGATAACCAGTCTCCCTCCATGTGCCATATTTACAAAGGGATGCAATGCATGCATTTCACCACTTTGTAACCCCTTGCGCCACATTATACCTGCGCCAGGTATAATGTATGCAAGGAGGCATTCTCCTGCAGGGAGGCCCAAGCAAATGGCGCAGTGAAAACTACAAGATTTCACTGCACCATTCGAGGGTAATTTTTTAACACCTGGTCAGGGCAGGCATTTAAGTGACACTACTGTTGTATCCTATGGACCTCCCTGACCTATGCTGGACTAGCGCCATAATTTGCTCTGAAAAATGAAACTGAAACGTTTCATTTTTATTTTTAAAATGCATCCCGTTTTCCTTGATTTAAAAAGCAGTCACAGATATGGTGGACCCCAGCAGGCCGCCATCCCTGTCAGTGCAACCCTTCACAAATGGGTCGAAATTTGCGATCTGCCTCATGAATATTGATGAGACAGGTCCTTTGCGAAGCACAGACAGTGTGCTTGACACTATTGTACATTTTGTTTTGCGACTTGCAAAAAATCGCAGATTGTGAGTCGCAAAACAAAAAGGACGTACATCTGGACCAAAGTCATTCTATGGTGATTATCGTACTATTCTAGAGTGGATACCCAAACTATAACATTCCAAGCGCATTGCAAACTAAAACAGCATGCAGGTTTTGAAAACGCATTATTACAGATTTCTCACTGCCACATAAACGCATTAGAAAAAGCATTTGTCTTTGCATGTCATACCGCAGACAGTTGAGCTAAGTCTTCACAGAATGTTAGGCTCCTGCAAAGGGTACTGCGGCTCAGTGTAGCTGTGACTGCTGGGTGCCCCTAACAAGGTTTGACACTTTAATATATACTGCTGTGGCAGAACGTTTTTACTCTTGGTTAGTTTCACTGTGTTTTCTCGAGGTGGGTTTCATCTTGAGTTATGAAACACGAACGATTATTGTCTTTCCAGAGGTGAGACAGGGATTACTGCTGAAGAAATACTTTCAAGGCTGTGAAGAGAATCTGCAGGTATTAGGCGTTTGACCTGGAACTTCTAGATCTGCCTCCGGTTCACCCCTGGGTCATCCTGCAAGACATGCATGCTTAAAATGAGCTTTCACACAGAACCTGTCACCCCGGTGTTATAATTACATTTTCTCCAGTTCCATTTGCATTTATTTTGGAACAATATTTTCACTTTCAGGAACTATATATATATTTTGGATTTGTTTCCCCTCAATTTGGATGCATTTTTAGACTGTCACTTCAAATGTCAGAAAATGTTTTATTATAGCCTTAGAACCCGCCGTTGCGGGCTCTACCGGCTATTAAAGGCCCGCTCCCATGATAAAGGCCCGAGCCGAAGGCTCTGTGAGGCTTTGTTCAGAGCTGCTGCTGTGAACACAGAAGACTGAATGTTGGTGCTGCAGGCTTTTACCGGCCAGTAGGAGCACTCCATTGTTTTCAATGGAGCTGCCAACATTCCAATGTTCTAATTGTGTGTACGTTTTGTTCATTTACATTGAACTGTGGGGATGCTCCTGTACCGTGCATGTCCCAGAGTAGTTCCTTCATCATCCACTGCTGTGGTAATTCTGCTAGCCTTTTCGCATGGCTCTATGCATGGGTGTTGCCAGGGTTTGAGATGGGAGGCATCAGTCCTCACTGTCTTGGATTTAGGAACTGTAATTCATTCTGACACCAATGGCTCAATGCCCATATTGTTGTTGTTAAAGTTAATTAGCATTTGTAAAATCCATAATCTGCCAGGAGCATAGGAAAGGGTCTTTCACTGGCATGGTGAGGACTTTCCAAATGTTTACGTCACAGACCTGGGCCTTATTTGGATACTTATGTAATACTGCCACAAGCCTCCGTTTTGTATCATGAAGGGGTGTGCAAAATTAGGGCAATTACGCAAATTTTCAGGCAAAACTATGCGTACCAAGGCGGAAAGCAAATATGGCATTTAGAGTTACATTTTGGCACCAAATATATCTTGCAGTCCGTTTTGAATGTGATGAAACATTTCACGCTAAAAAATAACACCAAAAACAGAAGTACCGTGAATTACAACTGATCACGTTACAGTTTTCTGAGTTGTTTCCCTCGCTGCTGCAATGGAAGCAGCATAATTACATGGAGAGGCATAAGTGTGTAATTTTGGGAACTTTGAGTAACAAGGGTAATACAGAATTCCCCAAATTACTAGTTTCATCAGAAAAAGCATCAGACATACTGTGCACTAGTAACAACAGTATTGTATTGTATTACAGCAGCGTTTACATAGTGATTAATAGAATTAACTAGGTATTGAAGAGCTTTAGTGAACATGTAGTGTGATACACAATGGGAGGAATAGTTGGTTAGAAGGGTGCTGAATTTCAGTGTGGGCTATATGTAGTTAGCATTGTGCATGAATGACCAGACTGTATACTATTGTCTTGCCTTAAGTCCTAGCACTTAATAGTGCAATTGTAGGAATGGCAAAGCATACAGACTTTACATTATTCATGTGTTATGAATCAATCTAGAGGTCTTTTAGGTTGATAGTAGGGGTGGGCGGAAGTCAGACTGAATTCTTCAGTTACATAAAAACTCTGCAAGATTCTGTGGAGTTCAGCAAGTGGGCAGAATTTGGCATGCCTCGCTTCTTGCCCTGATTTTTAGTCCCGGGAGCTTGTCCACACTGTAAAATAAGCGCAAACGGCATCACGCTGTGGTCCAGAGGGCGCTGCTTCTTTCTGTCACTCGAGTAAATTTTCTACTCGAGTAGCAGATTTCTCAACACAAATGGTCACAAACTGCCGCGACCGCCTGCATTGAGAAATCTCGTTGGGAGGCATCCTAGCACCCGGAAATCAGGCTGGGGAATGCAGATTCTCAGTCGCTCTCACCAACTTAAGATTGGCAAACCACGCATGAGAAAAAGCTCCACCACGTGGCAATTGGTGGTGTTTTGCTGGAACTCTATGCTCCAAGTAGAACACGGAGATACAAAACTCCGCAAACTCCACTGGTGGCGTGGAAATTCCCACCCCTAGTTGATAGTAGAATAGCAAAGCAGACTCATCATGGGCTGGGTACAACAGTCATGACAAATGCTCTATGTACTCCATGGAGAAACAGGTAAGGGGCCTGCAGTAGTGGACTCTATACAGAAATCCATGAAAAGTGATCTTGAGAGTCCTTCTAGGTCCTACTAGGCCTGTGAAGGATAGGCACAGTCATGGTATTCAATATTTATGTACCACTCCAGAACAACAGAGGAGTAACCTAAAGTTGTGCGTTTGTTACTGGGAGACTAATAGCCTAATTAGGAGCTCTAAAAGTTACCTCCTGGACTGATAGCTCACTCAAGGGCAGTGATGAAATACAGTTAGCTCTATATGGATGGCAACTCATGGCATGCATTGGTTCTAGGCAGGTAGCATAAACCCTGTAGGGTCTGCTAAAAAAACAAAGGACATTTGGATGAGTGCATTATATAAAGACAGTCATTCTAAGTAATCAAAATAAATGCTCTAATGTATTCATCAGTAGTGATAGTGACAGTCCTTTTGAAGAAATGTATACATTTCGTCTTCATGATCTACAGTTATTTCAGGAGTGATGAACAGTGACTGAATCCTTGTAGCGATTACAAGATTGCATTTTCCAAGAAATAATGCTCTGCGGGGTCTTTCAAAGAGTGACAGTTGAGTAAAAGCAAGAGTGCACTTATTGAAGGCAGCTAGGGATAATGCTCTATAAGGACAATTTAGGAGAAACATAAGTAACCTGTTGCAACTAGTGGTTTTAAAGAGAAATAGTAAATGCTCTATTTGATCTCAAGGGCTGTTCATGTTTGATCGAGCCAAGTCTTGAGGGATGGTCTGCCTCCTTTTTTAAGCAAAAGACGTTTCTTTACTTCCTTCCTAATGTTCTCATAGTCTTATGTGATTCTTAATTTTGCTGGAAGCGAGCTCCAAAGGTTTGTCACCGGAGCTGTGAACAATGTTCCAAAAATGCTTAACTTGTAGTAGTGAACCAATAGGCGAGGGATTGAATAGAGTAGAAATCTTTTCTTCTGTAAATATCGTTGCAATGTGCCTTAGAGAACGAATGGACTTTTGCTTCCCATGGTCCTGTGTGGAGTGCAGAGAGCCTTGAAGGCTGAGGCTGGATTTAGGTTGCAATTAAAACATCTGGAGCACTGGTATGAAGCATTACCATGGACAAAGATGTAGGAGATGTTTTGCTGCATTGTTTTAGATCTTTTTTAATTTGCTAAGTTCGAAGTACAAGCCATTTGCTGTTCTCAGCTCTAATTGATGTGCTACAGATTTGCCTGTCACCTGTCAGAGTTCTTGTTTGGGACTAATTGTGGCCATTCTCACACCTTTCGCCTTTTTAATATCCTGTTATTCCTCATCAGTCGGTTCCAGATCATTTTAGTCAAGTTTCATTTAATTATTTTTAGGAGCCATTCTCTTGCACAGGTCTCCCAACTGTGAGCACATGCACCTGTATGATTTTTACATATATGAAAGGTTCCTTCTACAACCTTCCTATGTCATACTTTTCAGGTTATACTTTTCCTCATAAACCTTGATTTTTATTAGGTCCATTGGTGATGACTGACATAAGCTGCCATTCACAGCATTTCACACTTAGAATAATAAAGGGATTACCCAAATGTGCTCAGTCCTTGCAGAACAATGTCTGATGCCGCAACATAAACCCAGCAACCAGAAGAAACATTCCTGTTGGTAGCTAAGTTGTTCTACCATCTTCATCTATCGGCTCCATTCTGGTCACCAGTACCCTTATCTGGAGTACTTTCATGCTAAGGTTCACACATTCGCTTCACAACAGCACAGGAAATCCCACAAACCATACAAATTGTAGGGACATCCTCATTAGTAGTCTTTGGTTCTTTTCCCTAACTCTTTATTTGCATACACCTTCTATCATACTCAACCGGGGCTCGATTCACAAAGGTAAACTTACACTTTTGTGTACATTTCCGTTTTCTTTCTCATTCACAAACATATATTACAAGTTGTATTGTTATGGCTGCCGATTCTCCTGACGAAGACTCTGCACATAAAAAGATAAAACAGACCTATCTTTTTATGTGTGGCATCTTCACCCTGAGTACGTAGACTTCATCGGATTCACCTTGGTACCTTACCCTTGTCCTGGTCAAGTGCAACCATCTGACCATGGTTGGGGCTTAACGCTTTTCTTCATTATTTTCATTAAAAACTTAGATTTCTGGTTCATTTTATTGGATTTTTGTTGTTTTGTTGTCAGTTTGCTCATTAAATTATTCTGTATGTCTATAAATTGGAGAGGAGTTTTTGTAGTGTTGCATTGTGTTTTCAACTGTTTTAGTAATCCTAAATTCTTTACACATTTTCTTTGGCCTGTCTGCCCTGTGCCAAAAGCTACCTTGGGTTGAGCTCAAGTTTAAATTACTAAAACCTTTCCTGGACCTCACAATTTATTGTGCCATAAATGTGGTGGACTACCATCCAGCCAAACTATTAATCCACTTCCTCGCAGAATCCAATGAACAGGCTATCAATTTTCCCTACTGTGCAGGAGAGAATTCTGCACAGTAACAAAACCTTGTATTGTAACCTCATAATCTCTGCTTCTTAAGCACAATTTTTTAATATTGGTAAAGAACTTTCATCACCCCTGATCTGAAACACAAGAAATTAACTTTGCAAGCAATGTGTGACAAACTGGATTCTTTTTTTCCCCAGAGAACCCAAATTATTCACAATAAAGTCAGCCTTTGCACCTCAGCTACTCCGGACATCCATCCACTCTTCATAATCATTTCAGTAGTAAACATATTTACTTTGATATTATTTATTTCTGCCAATTATGTCATCAGTGAAGATCGCAGAACCACAAGTACCCAACCATCTTCAATGTCATTTAGAATCAAACAATCTGCTCAAAGACACACAATCTGGGTTATGTTTCCTAAGAGGAACTAAAATAATGAAGGTGGACGTGAGAGTGAAATCTCTAACTGTAAAAGACTAACATAATGGTGTGGCTCTCATCTATTTAGACCTTTTTGCAGTATTCAGTGCCGTGTATCACAGGATTCACTTCAACCACCTATGATGTTGCTTTACGATTACAGGAGGAGCACTGAACTGGTTCAGTCAAGATCAAGAGCAGCAAATACAACTAGGCCAATATGTCACATACCCCAACTTCCTTAGAGCTTTCCATTCCTTAGGGATCACCACCCTGGTTGCATTTTAAATTATTTGCTGTATGCAGATGACACCAATAACGTAGTCAACACCAGTAAGCAAATACTATTCCTTTGCTTCCTATCAGTAAAACATTAGATTAACCAAAATGCCCTTTCATTAAACAGCAATTTGACAAAGTTCATGATGATAAACAATGACAAAATCTGACCTCCCATCACCTGCTGGACTTCTGAGTGGAACATCCTCTCTAACTATTAAAAGCAATGAGAAACATAGGAGTCCATTTTGATACTCAACGTTTTTTTTAACTGGCAAACCCAAGCTACCAAAAAATCAAGCTAGCACATATACACCTAACCCAAAATCAGCCCATCTCATTGCATCCAACACCAAAAACTAATATTACAGGTAGTTGTCCTATCTAGACTGCAATATTGTACAGCATTATGACTTCTATCTTCCCAACAAAGCCATAGGAAAACTTCAAAGACAAGAAACTAAAGAAACACAATCACATTTCCAAATTTAAGTTGCAACTGTTCTGGGCAATCATAGAATATCAAATACATAACAAAGTACTCTGTCTCATCTGGAATGCCAACAATCCAAAAACACCTAGATAACTATCAGTCTGCCTCAATTTACATTTACCATCCATCATGCTGCACTTCAATCCTAATCACAAGGTGACCATTCCAAAATGGAGATTAGCCAAATATCAAGGCAAAACACTAAACAATGGTAAGTGAGAAATATGGAAATGGTCTTCCCAAAGAACTCAGGTCAATCAACAATTTCACATTCTTCAAAAACTCAGTGAAACATCATCTTGTCATGAGAAAAGTATGAGTATTCCATTTTGCCTGCAGTAAGAACAATAGAGGATATGAAATCATGACCTAAGGAATCTCTATATCAACATGGTGTTTTTCCACCTTTGGATGGTGGGTAGGCTTCCTTTTCAGCAAGCATCCTGGATTAAGGAAACTTGATCGCAACATAATGGTGATATGTGCATGCACTATGTTAAAATGATATGCACATAATGCCAGTGAAGTATCACCTCCTTTGCTAACGAATGGAAAACCTGTTGTAAATTGATATTATACATTGGTTAATGTTTATTTTGTTGTATTAGGTGCTTCATATGTTGCTGATACTATTAATCTGCTTGAATTTGACTATTTTGTTTGGATAGATACAAAGCTAGTTGATGAATGTCCCCTTATAAAACAAGCCTGACATTTTGCCAAGAAATTGATAGATTGAAGTAATAACTAGTAAGGTGAGTTCCCTTTGACATGAAAGTCCATTTTGGATATCACAGGGAGAACTGGGACATTGTTACTATAAATTGTTGCCACAAAGGTGAGTAACATTGTTATTCCTAAAAGTGCCCCTGACTGCTTCTCTCACTCAAACCAACATGTAAACTACAAGATACTTTGTTGACCTTAGTGGCTAAGCAACATGCCAACTTACTGGCCCCTCCTGTTACAGGATTAGTTAATGGACCTCTATTTTCAGGCCTAGATTTTGTTTCTTTGCAAAAAAGTATTTTATTACTGAAAAAGCCCACATTAGAAACTTTTGTTCCAAATGACTGTTGCATGCCTAAATTGGTTGAATAGAATCCTGGAATAATGGTATGATTACAACTTGAAGCAGATATTTAAGGGCTCCTTATCCCTATTAATTTCGCTTTTGCCCATGATTGGGCAAGAAGGTGCCTTGGAAAATGTCTGGGATGATGTTCTTCTCCGGTCTGATCAAGGGGATTCACACCTTCTTGTGATTTGGCCTGGGCGGACTTCGCAAAGTTCTGCTATGTGGAACACCGCAAAGTGCTGAAAAAACTCCACTGCGCTACACGGAGTTCAGCGAGTGATGGAGTTTGGGCAAGTCACACTGTTCTCACTGATTTTCAGCATAGGAGTTTCTCCCATGCTGTAAAATCAACGCAAACAGCATCACGTGGAGCGCTAAAGGGCACTAACTTCTTTCTGCCACGCGAGCAGATTTTCGACTTGAGCAGCAGCTTCCTCAACACGAGTGGCAGCTTTCTCATCACGAGGGGTCGTGCCTACTGCTCGTGTTCAGAAATCTGTCTTGGGATTGCCAACTTAGCGATTCCTCTCGCTACCCAACTTAACGTTGACGAGCTCGAGCGAGAGAAAAAACTTTGCTCCCCATCACTTTGCAGAGTTTTTCGGAACTCTGCACGGAGTGGGGAAACTCCACGAACTACACTGGTGGAGCGGAATTCTTCACCCACCCCTACTTGTTCTGTTGAATGTTTCTGCAATTTGTGACCCTGCTAGTCATCTGTTGCATTGAAATCAGTGGTCAGGACTGTGGAATCAACCTTACAATGGTTCACATATTTTCTGGAGTGTCTATTTGGTTGATTGCTTTCACTTCTATTGTACTCACCTTAGATTCTGCTGTCCCTTATATTGTGTTACCCTTGAAGGGCTATCACAATCTCCTTGTTAACTAACATTTATTCAGTGCCCTATTGAAACAGATACATTAGGACTTCTGCAGTTCCTTTCATATGTAGATGAAATCAAAATCTATGTGTGGATGAACAGCCTGACTCATGGTAGCCTAGCCTAAGCCTATTTAAGATTGTCACTTAGGCCCTCATTATAACCCTGACAGTCGGTGACCGCCAGGGCTATTGTGGCAGTAGTACCGCCAACAGGCTGGCGGTACTGCCTGCCTCATTTCGACCATGGCGCTTCCACCACGATAATACCGGCGGGACCGGCGGTATACTGCCATGGCAGTCCCAGCGGTCGTAATCCACCAGGGCAGCGCTGCCTTGGGGATTTAAACTCCCCTTACCACCAGCCTGTTCATGGCGGTAGACACCACCATGGAAAGGCTGGCGTTAAGGGGACTTGGGCACCCTTGGGGGCCCCTGCACTGCCCATGCATTTAGCATGGGCAGTGCAGGGGCCCCCAGGCACAGCCCCATCGCGCATTTCACTGCCTGAATTTCGGGCAGTGAAATGTGTGACGGGTGCTACTGCACCCGCTGAACATCAGCATTGCCGCCGGCTCTATTACGAGCCGCCATCAATGTTGATGTGACTTTTCTGCTGGGCCAGCGGACGGTAACACTGTTACCGTCCGCTGGCCTAGCAGAAAAGTCGAAATAGGGAGCCAGAACTACCGCCAGCACTGGCGGTATTCTGGCACCCGCAGCCTCAGCAGTCTTCTCAGAAGACAGCCGAGGTTGTAATGAGGGCCTTAGTCTGGAGTCAATGGCCGGAGGTTCAATGCATCTAACACAAAAGTCATCTTAATGGGACCAAGATAGATCCCTGCTTCTCCATTTGTTGTGCCTCTGACCTCGGTTCACTTTAGGGCCTCTTCAATATTCATAGACTGGGTAGAGAAATTGGTATTATATGCATCTGACTGCATGATCATGGATTGCTGGTTTTAGATGTGTCATCGAGGTAGGATAGTATATTTTAATTCCCAACACACCCATACACATGTTAGGAGCATTGGTTAATTAAAAACATACTTTGCAAATGCTTAATATGGTGTTTTTTCCTGAAACACAACTAATTTCACTGTAGCAACTACAGAATGCTGCAATCCACCTGATCTTTGTGCTTTGGAGACCAGACCTTATTTCCATTTTAGGATGTCCATTAATTGGCATGATGAAGCTAATGATGGTAATTTTCCAAAGCTTTCACATGATTTCCACTGCAAGGATTAAGTGGCGAAGAACAGAAGTAGCCCCAGGTGACCTGGAGAGAAGAGAAAAGAAAGTTCATGAGAGATTTGAGAAAGAAAAAAGTGATCATTGTCATGAGTGTTCCATTCGAGAAAGGAGAATAAATTGCTTCTGACATGAGAATAACAGATTTGTGAATTTGGGGAAAGCAGGACATAGGGTGTTATAGGTTTTATATATCTTCTACTCTATGTATCCCCCTTTCAGATTATACATGCTAATTTATTTATGTGTATGTTTAAAAAGTTTAAAATACAAATGCACAATTATTAATGTCATTACTCAGTGCAACCTGATAATTTGACTTGTTTGAATACATTCATGTTAATTTTTGCAGTTTGAATTGCTATTCCAGTTATTTTTTTATATAATTAACAGGGGTTCATAGAAATTGATATCTTGATTTCTCTGTTATTGTTTTTAAACAGCAAGCAATGTTTCACAGGATATAAGTAGGTGAAAGGCTATAGGGGCTTTAGTAATAATTATTTAGTTTGAACATCTTCAAGAATGTTCAGCCAGTATTTGAACTAGAACCAAGCATTATTAGATGTAGAAGAACTTTGATCCTGGGAATTGAGACTGAGACTATTTCTTTGATGAAAGCTAAGGAGACCGCTGCTAGGTTTATCTGAGGACTAGAGGCAATAACAGCTGAGATAGAGACAAGAGCAGCAGCTGCTTTTTCTTTACCGAATATTACTTCCAATGTTCAAAAAAGGTATGCAGTTCTGAACCATTTATTAAAGTTGAGTGGGCTCCTTTTCAGTCAAGTTTATCATAGTTAGCTTACCGAAATGAAGAGTTGGGAATATTGATGTAAAGAAACCCTATTAATAGAGATGTGTGGAATTTGCATAATTTGCTCTCACATTATTATGAAATATTTTGTCAAACGTGTGCAAAATTACACATAGTTATGTGAAATGAAAATCCACCATTCTGTACTATATTTTAGTGTGAAATGTGTCCTGGTGTCAGTTTTTGATACAAGAATGCAGAAGTGCTGAAAAACCAATAGCACCACAAACAACAGCTGGTTATGTTCTGTTGTTTCTGTGTGTTTGCAGTAAATGTTAAGAATGGATGGCACATTCACTGTAAATTCTAACCATGCGTGGTACAAAATTGCACAAAGTGGTGTAATGGTGTAATTTCTTGAGTTTCATGTCAAAATCATAACGTGAAATTCCCAAAAAAAACTATTAATTATGTCAGAGTAATTTAAATTTTACCAAAGTCTACAGATAATATTGAAATGTTCTAACGTTTTCTATTCTGCCATCTGACAAGTATCAATGCTACTATTATAAGAAATTGGGTTATTGGTTGGGGGGGGGGGGGTGGAAGCTTCACTGTGGCAAAGACCACAGTTCCTATTGGGGTGAACCACAAAAGTCAATAAATTAACTTGTGCTTAACCCTTTGGTTGCTTGATACAAAAGCAGTCATGCTTAACTTAGATCCTATGTGTAAAGTATTTATGAAGCACACAACCAGAAAATTAACTAAAAATGCAAAACAAGAAAAATCCAAACCAATTTTAAAAACAGAGTAAATTATAATATATAAAATGATGCCAAAATGACAAAAATCCAGTCCTGGGAACCAGAGATACTGATTTTTTAAAACTTTTTTAGCGAAAATAGCGCTAAGAAGCAGGAATTGTGGTTATCTGGTCTCGCTAGATGAGGGAAAGTCACAAGTTCAGTCTGACCACGCTGAAGCACGCATCAGATACAGGACCAGGTTAGTCCTGCTGAAGAATTACTGCCTCAATTCTGGTGTGTTGGAGGAGGCCGGGAGGAGACTTTTGGCACAAAGAGCAGGTTGGGCTGTAGCGTGAAGAGTAAGTCATCAATGCAACTTTGTGTTGGTTGATTGAAACGGGTGGTCACTGTCAATGCGAGGTGCAGGTCTTGAGTTGCTGATCACAGTGGAGTTGCTATTGGAGCGAATATCAAGACCCGTTGATGCTTTGCACTGGCTTTCGCTACAGGTGGTCAATTCTCTGTGCACTTTGCTGACACGAGGAGCCCAAACTTTACGATTTTCACCTTTTCTTCAGGAGGAGCTCTCGCTGATGCCAGACAAGAATCCAGGACCTGGGCAGCAGCCTGCATAAGGGCTCAGGTAGTTCAATGCAGGACCTGTCAGTGCTGGTCAGCAGGGAGACCTCTGAAAGCTTGTTGAGTCCCTGTCACTCTGGGTAGCATGCGATCAAGGAAAGCAGGTCCAATCTTCTCCTTCAGATAGCAAGGCAGTCCTTCCTGTTTGAAAATCACATTGGAAAATAGGATATTTTAAAAAAATGAATAAGAAGGATTAGTACTAACAAAGAACGGAGCATAATTCCAAATTCAAACATCGGCCCAGTCAGAGCTCTTGCTGCCTTATATGTATATACCCTATTATAATGAAAAACATGATTTAAGAAGTTCCTTCCACCTTTTGACTAACCATATAGGAAAAAGTGGCAAAAAATCCAACAATTTTTATTGCTTCAATATATTGCCTTGTTTTTGATGGATTGCTAGAATGATATTTGTATAACCATTGTATGAAAAATGTATGACTATATGTGATGTGTTTTATAAATTATTCTGCACTAATTTTTTCCAAACAAATACCAACTGACCTATGCAACACTTTTTCTTCCGTGATCAGCCGGAGTAAGAATTCCCTCTTAGATACTCTCTATATTGTAAGAGTGTTAATAGATAAAGCCCACATTCTGAAACCCATATTTATACTTTTTGACGCAAAACTGCATTTGTGCAGTTTTGCATCATAAAGGATAGCGCCAGCTTGCACCATTCCAGGATGCCAGCCGGGCACTAAATTTATGGAATGGCGCAATCTGGTGCACAGGATGGGCTAACGTAAAAAAAATGACATTAGCCGGTGAGGGGGTGGGGGTATGGGAAAAGGGGGTTTTGCACCAAAAAATTACGTTAGGCTGGTTAGAGGCAAAAAATGACTCTAACCAGCCTAGAATCATTTTCTGACGCAAAACCATCCATACCACATGACTACAGTCTTAGAAAAGGCAGGAGTCATGCCCACCACCCCAATGGCCAGCACAGGGACAAGGGTCCCCTGGGCATGGCCATTGCACCCTGTGCCATGCAGGGGGGCCAAAGTTGGGCCCGCAATGGCACTTTAATTAAAAAATACTTACCTATACTTATCCTCCTTACCTGGGATTGGGTCCCCATCCTCCAGTGTCCTTCTGGTGTGGGTGGTGGTATTCCTGGGGCTTGAGGAGGGCACCTGTGGACCCATTTCATGGAAATAGGTCCACAGGTCCCATAACACCTGGTCTGACCCATGCGTTAAATATGGTGCAAAGCAAGCTTTGCACCATTATCTAGCCCGTCCTTCCACCCATGTGTCATTTTGGCACAGGGGGATAAATATGGGGCTACGGGGTTCGCACCATTTTTTTGATGGGAACGCCTACCTTGCATCTCATTGACGCAAGGTAGGTTCACACATCTAAAAAATGGTGCAAACTCCAATATTTTGATGTTAGATGTGTCTAGCATCAAAATATAAATATGAAGTTAATTTTGCACCTAATTTGTTTTTTTTTAAATGAAGCAGTTTCGGCGCAAATGGAGTATAAATATGCCCCTAAATGTCCTTTCTACACAGTTGCACTTCAAGTGCACTTCCTATTGCACTTCAGTCCATTTTTTTAATTGTGGTGTGAACATTTCGACATACCTTTAAAGTCTGCATTTTTGTATTTTATATATTATGATTTTTGTATGTACTTGTTTATTGGGTATTCTATATTATGTGATTAATTCTTTTCTGACACTACTTGTAACCCGATTACATGACTGTTCATTTGAATTTGCATTTTAAAGCTCGATAACCACTACTCTTGCACTTGATGATGCTTCATAAAACCATAAATACGTTTTAGGGAATGGCTATGCGTCTGCCAAAACACTCTAAAGTTAATATACTGACTGAAATTGTTGTGAAGGTTGTAAAAACTCGTCTGTCTTGAGTTCATGTCCATTTCAAGCCAGCACGTGCATTGGTTTGGAATTCAGGAAATGTAATGGTTCGAACTAATGATGACTCCTAATTAATTCATACTATTATTAGAGACAATCTTGTTCAAGGAAGGAAGATATAAACATTGAAGATGCAAGGCTTGCTGATGTTTGGAAACAAGGTCTGAGGATTTATTTTTGAATTCGAACATTTTTATTTGATTTTGAAAGCAAAAGCAAGAACCAGATCGTATCCAATTAGTACTCTAACATCAACAATTGCAATTTTTAAAAAAGAATAAAGCCATGAATTAAAAATAAAAGCATAGGAACATATGTTCACTGAAATTCATGTAAGGAAAGTATGTTTTAGGTATATATTTTTTAAAGAAAAAATCTATTCTAGGGGTTTATTTTACTGTCCCATTTTCTTTGTTTTTAGTGTTTCTCCACCTCACCTTCCCTCTTCGTCCCGCTTTACACTGTGTGATTTGCTGTAACAATCGTATTATATATACATCAATCTTCAACAGAATGAAAAAGAATGCCTATGCATTTGGAATCCTCTTATAGGATTATCCAAAAGGACCAGATAAAGATCTGCAAGCTCCTAACAACCAAGCATGGCGCCCATGGGACAAATATGAACATGGGACTGCCCCCCTCGTGTGGCTCAGTTTGTTCAAGAGTACAATATTGGTTTACATAGGACTTTCTAGCTGTTGTTTAAGTAAACATAGGAAAATGTTTAAAACATGATTCTAATGTCTAGGCATTTATGTTTCTTAATATGGCATCTAGCATATTGACTTTTCCTGAAAAGGTCACAGCTCAGTCTAGATTTCTTGGGTTATCTGTGCATTCTGCTGTGAAAAAACACACCATTGCTAACTGACCTTTGATTGGTAGTGGTCATGTAGCGGGCTAGATTGTTCAGGCATTGAGGGGCATATTTATGAGCCCCGCGTGCTGCCGGAGCGTCACTTTTTTACTGCTCTGGCAGTGCAGACTACAAAATCATATCTCTGAGACCAACCAAAGCCACTATGATATGGATAGATATGGATCATATGGCTCATAGATATGGAGTAAGGCAAGGCAGCACAAGTGGCTGCGTTGCCTTACTCTGTGCCGGGGGAGTTCCCATGAGTTTTGACACCTTCCCAGATTTACAAGGACTTGTACACCTGGGAATGTGTCAAAACCTTATGCCTCCTCACGGCAGGCGTAACGAGGAGAAAATGTTATTTCTCCTCATTTTTTTTTTTCCTCTTTCATAGAGAAATCACCTCTATGGATTGTTTCTGTGCAGCAAGGTGCTCCTTTGTACATAAAAACTATCCTGCCAACAGCACAGGCACCCTTGCACCACGGTTTTTCACCATCGTTTTTCACTATTCCAAGAGCTATCTTTCCAGTAGGATAACATTGAAGTTCCTTCTTAAATTTTGTATGTGTAATTTCTAAATGAGAAGGAATAACCAGTTCATATTTGTTGTCTCTGGAATCCTAATTTACAATCCAAACTTATGGTGAAGTCATATTGCAATTCCAAAAATGCCACTTTTTAAAAAAGTGGCATTTTCTTGCCTTCTCAATTTGGTGCCTGCTACCTGTTTCTGGTCACATAACTGGGAGTAGGTGGCAGTTGGGCTTAGCGTATTACTCCTAGACTGCCACTCAATGGGAGCTTAGGTGTGACTGGATGAGCCATCACTAGCAGGATGAGAAGGGGAAGCTAGGCCCAGCCTCACTTACACCTGGATAGGCTATGTCCTGTCCCCACACAAAGTGCTTTCCATCCCCTGCAGTTAGTCTGGAGCAAGGGCCTAGAAGGCAGAGTAGCTGTGCACTTCAAAGGTATATCCCTAGAAACTTCTCCCCACTTCAAAGGCACGACTGTGGATAAAAGAAGGACCTCAGACATCAGCTCTCAAGGTTTTTGCTGAGGCTTTCCTTATGGTATTTGCAGTGCCAATCTTTTTTTTAACTGAAATATTCAACACTACAGTGTCTGACCAAACGAATAAAATAATTCTCAAAACAACACAAGGTTCATAATGTACAGCGTTTTTAGATGTCGCAGTGTCCCTATTTCAGAATAACCCTTTTTCTTTTTATTTGTATTTGCTTAATCTCTTTTCCTTATACACTTCACTTATTTTCTATTCCTTTATATTTCACAAAGTGTAGGCCTGAGGAGGGGAAATAATAAAACAATATCACTTTCCGCTGCTACTTTGGCAGTTTGTTTTATTTATCTTAGCCTCAGTTCGGTTTCCCACATGCACCCTCGTCCCCTGTGCCCGGGAAAGCCACACTACTCCTGGAGCGTGGCGAGACCGAGGGCCTCTCTGGAGGGTTTCCTCTACAGGAGGCCTTTTGGTGTGAGCATTTTCCTCCTGAGTCCGCGGGTTGTGCCCCAAACAAGTGCCTCCCGATGTCCTCTCGTTCAATTCCTCATTTTTCCTCGCTTCCTCTTGTTGCTCTTGTTGCTCTCTCCGTGCCCGTTTCTCCTCCTTCTTTATTCATTTCTTCATTCTCTCTCCTTGCTCCATCGGTGTTTCTTTCCCCTCCTTGTAGACACGCATCCCCACCCTTCGGCTGTCCTTTCTCTATTTCAATTCCTCTCAGTTTCTCCTGTGGGGACAATAGTAATCTTTCTTTTTCTCTTTTTTTCCATGTTGTCCTTTCTCTTAACTAATTATTGTGTTTCCCATTTTAGGTGCTGCTGCAGGGGCATTAAAGTAAGGGGTTTCAGGTAAGTCATACTCCTCTCTCTCGGTCTGTGTCACATCAGTGGCGTAATGAAACCTGACAGGGAGCCCCTACAAATTGCATTGAAGGCGCCCCCTCTCAATCCCCTGACTCAGTCAGGAAGTCTTAGGCCAGGTGCCCACCGCCCCTGCATCATGCTGACTAGTGCACAGTGTGTGACTGTGTACTGCTGAGGGGGGGGCCTGGACCTCAGGCCCCCCACACCGCAAGGGCTGTCGGGGCTACTGTTAAACCACGGTGTCACATGGACAAAGACAAAAAGTGAGCTGAACTGTGGAGCCAAAGGTGTAGCAAAGGCCCCCGCAGCCCCCACAGTGTGGTGGTCCCCGGGCTCCAGGGGGCCACCTAAGCACAGTTCTCTGGCCTGAGAGCTCCTGCGTGAGTCCATAGAGGGGGCCCTCCATGGACTGTGCATTGGGGCATCCTCAAGTTCTGTTTCACCACTGTGAGGAGCACTGAAGTGATGTGTTTCAGTGAACAGTCCAAAGATGCAGGGCAGTGCTATGAAAGAAGTCACAGGGAATGTGCCACATGGTGAGCAGTACAAAAGTCCAGAGAGTTTATATTATAGGAACAGTAATGATAAGAAATACACCAGAGAATGTGTAACACAGAGGGATTTTTTTTAAATATTATTTGGTTTACACTTTCTATATGGATTGTCTGTGGGAGGGCCAGGCAATTAAGCTTATTGAATTTTGGCTTCACACACTCAAGGGCCCAGTCACTGCTCTGTGGTGAAGCACAAGTTTTAAGTCTACCACTCATGAGGGCTGGAGGCCTGTCTCATGTTTCAGCAAGATCTTGATCTTCATTTAAAATACTGAAGTACAGGCATGTGAGTGTCATATATATCGATGTATTTATGTGTTATTCCTATAGAGCAAACGAAGCCAAAAGACAGTGGAACACTGTACTGGGTCAAAGATATGCGGAACGCCAACGAGTGATTGGAGAGTTAACTTGTTTGTGGACAGTAAATGCATTGGGATGTGTTGGTCACTGGCACTGAGTTGCTGAGCAGCCTGACCCAGTGGCAGTCAACCATTACCTTGGTGTCTGTGTGCGGGGAGAAACCTATCAGTTGATTACAGCTGGATGGGGAATGGAGCACTAATAGGAGCTATCAGGCTGTGGCTGTACCTTAAGAGCCAAAGATGAAATCAAGAACTTAGCATCTAACTGGATGGCTCCAAAATCTTGTGTGAAGACCCTACCCTCCAGGTACAGCACTTTGCTCTCACGCTATTTCCTCCCCATTGCATTTGCTTTAGATTTCCTTCTCCTCAAGCTTTCTCCTTCTGCAACTGCATACTTTCCCCATGTACAGACTGGATTCTACACTTGGGATTAGTTTTGTGTTGTGTGCATTGATAGATGGACCAGGTTAGGTGGAGAATGCACAAAGCACTCTCCAAAGGTTAGCTGTGTGTTAGAATTGTTCTGGTAGATTCAAGGCATTGCCCCCATGCATCTACTAAAATGGGAGAGGCTACACCAGCCTCTCAGCTGGTATTAAGCTTTCTGGGGGAAATACTGGGCTATGGTGGTGAATAAACTATATTCTAAAATCGTTTGTTTTAACACTTTCTATGCATCTCTATAACATTATTTTTGCGCCCACTCTGTAATTGATGTAAAAGTGGTAGCCAGTGATAGAGAATAATTGAATAAAGCGGTACAATGTTAAATTAAAAGGCGTTTATTTATGCATAACCCTTTTCACCTTGAAAAATTAGTCACAATCAATATGGCATCACTTTAAATGTTAAAAGATTGGTTCAATCGCACATGCATGTGAATGGTGGCATGCAATGCATTCTTTACTGCACACTGAACATATTTAAATTACGCATATTTTCAATTTACGAACGAAGAGGGTAAAGTGATTTGCCGAGGATCACAAGTGGGAGCTATAACCTATATCACTGGTGCTTCACTGAACAACTCAGGCTGTAGCCTACATCCATATCGGCTGGTTTGTATTTTATGCAGAAATATAGTCATCTGGGACAGAAAATAGGCCCGGGCACCAAAATGAAAGTTGCCCCCATTTTGGAAGCAGGTAGCTAAGAAAGTGGCCATATGTGTACATCAGAACAGTTTTGACCTTTTAAAGACAAGTTGTAGATATGTTTCACGAGGAATGGGCGACTTCATGCATTTGTGCTTGTTGCAGGCAGTGTATGTAGTAATACCAAAGAAACACATGTCCCACTAGACTATAAAACAGGTCCACAAACAGCCAAAAACAGTTCCACACACCAAACTGCCAGACCACCCCATCGGATCCCATAGGCCAGTTCGACCCTGTATATAAATCACTGGTATTTATTTAAACCTATGCGTCTTCTGCACCTGGGACCAAACTATATAAAGTGCCGACTGTGTTATTGCTTGAGAGGAATCATTTTATCACTGATAGTAAGCATTGAGTTTATTTTATTTTGAGTATTTGTAAAACACTACATACCACCTAGCAGTAGCCTCTGGGCGCTTGACGGATTGTCACTTGTCACGGCAGGTTCCAATATCATGGTGTCAGTTGTCCTTGCCTTGTGTCCTGGTGCATTATACCTTCCCAGGTGTGCTAAATCACTATAGGACGTAGTTAGTTTTTCCACCGGTGCGTATATCACTCAGTTGCTGCTGAGACTTATTAGGCCATGTAAAATTCGTGCACCAATCATCGATTGGCATCGGTCCATGGGGCCAAGTTACCTGAGGCCTTCTGCGGCGCGCAGTGACGATGTCATCACCTGCGTGCCAAGACTAAGCGCTTGGGAAGCGTTATTTCCTAACAAACACTCACCCACCCCAGCGTTCGCCTACGAGCTGCTAATTCGCGAGCACCTTTGGGCCACCGCAGACATTTTATGAATCATACCGGCAAAAGATAGCAATGAAAACAAACACAGAGCCCTATTTTTAAACAGTGGCAGCTTCAACATGGTGGGTGTCCGTGTATTTCAAGGCGGGGGACCCTTGGGAGGCAAGTCATTAAAGTGTGTTGAGCGCGTTACCATGGAGCCGCAGGTTGCTCGGTGCACTCTGCCTGTATCCAGGATTTCAGCGAGGGAGGGGGTGCAAAGGATGCTGCAGAGTCAGGCCTAATGCCGCCCGGCTCGCTGCCGCGGGGCGGTCCTACCTGGGGGGCAGGGAGAAGTCAGGGTCCTTAGTGTCCCAAAAATACCTAGTGCGTCAGTGACTCGGAGTGTCAGTGCACGTGGCAGACCGGGTGACCTACAGCGATGTACCGGTGGTGCCCGGTGTCCAGAGGAAAGCACGGGCATTCTGTTAATTATTACATTGATTTTATCCTACAGAGAAGAGTCTAATCTGCCCTGTACCACCTAAGGTCCTTTTGTACAGTAATACAGTCTCTCCAATTAAAGGCATTTTACCCCACTGAGAGGAGTCCTCCGCTCCTGAAATATCCATGGTCCTTGTGTACAGTAATGAAAGGGTCTCCAATTAAATGCATTTTACCCCACAGAGAAGAGTCATGAGCTCCTGTAATATCCATGATCCTTGTGTACAGTAATACAAGGCTCTTCAATCAAGTCATTTTACAATACAGATGATAGTCAGTTCTCTTCTATAATTCTAATGGCCGGAGTTTAGAGTATACAAGGTTCCCCAATTGTAGACATTTTACCCCACAGAGCAGAGTCCTGGGCTCCTGTAATATCCATGATCCTTGTGTACAGTAATACAAGGCTCTCCAGAGCTATTTTATCCTACAGACAGTGGTCGGTTCTGTATAAAAGGGCCGATGTTTAGAAAATGCAAGGCTCTCCAGTTAAAGGTGTTTTACCATTCAGAGAAGGGTCCTGCGCTCCTGTAATATCCATGGTCCTTGTGTACACTAATACAAGCCTTTCCAATTAAAGACATTTTATACTACAGATAATGGACGGTTCTCTCCTATAATGCTAAAGGCCGGTGTTTAGAGTAATACAAATCTCCCCATTTAAAGACATTTTACCCCAGAGAGAAGGGGTGCTCCTTTAATATCCATGGTCCTTGTGTACAGTAATACAAGGCTTTCCAATTAAAGACATACTACCCTGCAGAGAAGAGTTGGTGCGATCCTGTAACATCCATGGTCATTGTGTACAATACTACAAGGCTCTCCATTTAAAGGTATTTTATCCTACTGACAGTGGTCGGTTCTCTCCTATAATACTCATGGTCGGCGTTTAGAGTAATACCAAGCTCTCCATTTAAATACATTTTACCCCTCAGAGACTGGTTCTGCGCTCCTATAATACCCATAGTCCTTGTGTACAGTAAAGCAAGGCTCTCCAATTAAATACCTTTTACCCCACAGAGAAGAGTCCTGGGCTCCTGTAACATCTATGGTCCTTGTGTACAGTAATACAAGGCTCTCCAAAGCTAGTTTATGCTCCAGACAGTGGTCAGTGACATATATAATGGTCGGTGTTTAGAAAATACAAGGCTCTCCAGGTAAAAGTATTTTACCATTCAGAGAAGGTTCCTGCGCTCCTGTAATATCCCTGGTCATTGGGTACAGTAATACAAGGCTCTCCAATTAAAGACATTTTACCCCACAGAGAAGGGTCCTGCGCTCCTGTAACACCCATGGTCCTTGGGTACAGTAATACAAGGCTCTCCAATTAAAGACATTTTACTCTGCAGAATGTCGTGTGCACCTGTAACATCCATTGTCTCTGTTCACTAATAAAAAATCTCTCCGATTGAAGGCATTTACTGGTACACAGAATGGTAGTGCCCACCTATGGTTGCTATTGCATAGAGTAACACAAAGCCCTCCAATTAAAGGTATTTTATCCTACAGGGAAGAGTCGGCGCGCTCCTGTAACACCTATGGTGAGAGTTTAGGGTAATACAATGCTCTCCAATGAAAGGCATTCTGTCATACAGAGAATGGTCGGTGCTCTCCTGTAATATCTGTGTCCGCTTTTTAGAGTTATAGAAGACTCTCCATTTGAGATAGTTTATCCCTCAGAGAAGAGTCTGTACTCTCCTATAATACCTATGCTCGGTGTTTAGGGTAATACAATGCTCTCTAGCTGAAGGAATTTAATGGTGCAGAGGATGGTCAGTGAGCTCCTATATCACCTATGACCTGTGTTTAAAGTACCACAAGGTTGTCCCATAGAAGTGCTGGTGCTCTCCAATGACATGTATATCCAGTATTCAGAGAGTTATAAGGCCCTCCTTCTAAGTGTATTTCATTCTGCACAAAGGGTTCGATGCTCTCCTAAGACCTGTGTTCCCTGTGTTCGGAAAAACGCAAGTCCACTCTACTAAAGAGAGTTTATTCTACAAAGAGATGCTGGTGCTCTCCAGTAATATGGATATCAGCTGTCGTGTTCAAGGATTGTAATGCCATCTTAATAAAGGTATGTTATCTTTTAGAGAAGCTTTAGTGCTCTATATAGTAATTATGTTTGGTGTACAGAGAAATACAATGACCTCTAAAAAAATTGTTTACCCTACAGAGAAGTGTTGGTGCTCTTCTTTGAGATTATCTATCTATCTATCTATCTATCTATCTATCTATCTATCTATCTATCTATCTATCTATCTATCTATCTATCTATCTATCTATCTATCTATCTATCTCTCTTTCTCTCCCTCTCCCTCTCTCTCTCTCTCTCTCTCTCTCAATATATACATTAAAAAAAATCCATATATAGTAGTGGTCGCCACTAGGTAGTTATAGGTAGGACCTAGTTTCTATAGAAAGAGCATTTTTATTTTGCCTATAACTTTGGCATCATTTGACAAATCGTCACGGAATTTTCAAAACCTTTACATTGTTAAGTTCAGCTTCTGTCTTGAAAGTTTCGGTGTGATCTGTCAAGCAGGGGCCGGGAAAAAGAGGGGGTCCCAAAATGCATTTTCCCCATTCATTTTTCACTAGGACCTTTAGACACGCCTACAGCCCGAACCACTGTACAGAATTGCACCAAATTTAGCAGAAAGCTAGATTCTGTTATGCAGATCACACTTTCTGTGATATGGTGTGAATTAATTCAGTAATTTTGGAGAAATTTAAGGCCAAAACATATAGATGTATGGGGACATGGATCCTTCGCAGATCCAACTGTCCCCGTGCTGATATCTGATTGGCTGGCAACACTTCAGCAAGGAACTGTTAGCAGCCATCGAAGCCGAGTCCCAGAAAAAAAGACAAAAAAAAAGAAAAGGGGCCAGGGTAAAGTCACCCTGACCCCTTAGCCCAGGTGCTGTGGACCCTGAGGGACACCGCCAGGGATAAAAGACTTGGACCCATATTTATACTTTTTTTAGCGCTGCATTTTTCGTCATTTTTTTACACAAAAGTGGCGCAAACTTTCAAAATACAATTGTATTTTGGAAGTATGCGCCATTTTTGTGTCAAAAAGCGACGCAAATGTCACGCTAAAAAAGTGTAATTATGGGCCTTGTTTAAAAAAAAAAATCATCAGACAAATCTGAAGATGGATCCATAGATTTTTCAGAGATTAAAAAATAAAATAAAACGAAGGCTCCCACCCTTTTTTAAAATGTGCCTCTGGATAGGCCAGGTCCTGAGGGCATCATAGAGGAGGGGGTCGTATGGGGTACCCCTCTTTGGGCTTTAATAAGCCCCGGGGACCGCCACCTCCCAGGGGCAAATGTGCAAATAAGAGCAGTGGGCCCCCTGCACCCAGGGGATGCCCCCCGGGCAGAAATGTTTTAAAGTAAGTGGGGGAGGCTTTTTGGCCTCCCCCACATCCCCGAGGACCACCACCTCCCCGGGTCTATCCATTTAAATAATGGGGGGGCGCATGGCCCCCGCACCTCAGGGACCACCACTCCCCAGGGCTACACTTTAGTTGCAGGGGGGCACATGGCCCCCCTGGCCCGGGTACCACCACCCCCGGGGCTATTCTAGCTAACTATAACTCATGCCCTAAGCTAACTATAACTCGTGCCCTCACCATGCACTGGTATTTACCCACAAATTATGGCACTTATGACATCTTTGATTACATCATTGATAATATCAATGTAATATTGGCAGTAAAATGTCTGATGAAAAAGCTGTGCATGATAGGGGCATGAGTTATAGTTACCTTAGGGCACAAGCTTTAACTGACAAACTTCGAAGGTTTTGTATGTTTAAAATGTGAGCCTAACTATAAAGTCTCTGTAACCTTTGTTTTTTTTTCAGTGAATATACATATACATTTATATATCCAGTTTACAGACAACACAAAGATTCCTATTAAAGATATTTATTCCTATAGAGAAGTGAAAGTGCTCTCTAGTGATACATGTATTTAGTCTTCAAGGAAATACAATGCTCTCCAGTTAACAGTAGTTTAAGTCGGAGCTTACCTTTGATATGTATTCCTAAATTCCAGAGAAGTGCAGTGCCTTCTATTTAAAAGTGTTTTGTCTTAGTGGTGCTCTCCTATGATGTGTATGTCTTGTGCACAGAGGAAAGCAATGCTCTCCTAATCTGTATATGGAAATTCTGGTGCTCACTTTTGATGTGATGTATGCACAAGGGTCTGAAAATGCACTGCTCTTGTATCAAAGGCATTTTATCCTACAGAGAAGTGTCCTGCTCACCTATACTATGTATAAAATACAATAACATTGTCTCCAATTAGAAGTATTTTAACTTACGGAGAAGTGTTATAGCTGGCTAGACCTGACATCCTTGGCATGGTATTCCCCCAAATATTTTGCTTTCATCCCTCTTCTTTTGATGAATTTGTTTCTGTTGGCTTTAGTACTTTGTGCACTTTACCACTGCTAAACAGTGCTAACATGCTGGTGTTCTCTCCTTCAAACATGATAAAACTGACCTACACCTGAGGGGCACTTTTAATTTACTTGTAAGTCCCTAGTAGAGCTTTCTATGTGTAGCCAAGGCCTGTAAATTAAATACTACTAGTGGGCATTCAGCACTCATTGTGTCACACACTAAAGTATGGTTTGAATGCATGTCTCAGGGTTTTAATGCACTTCTTAGGGCTACCACTGTGCCTGTAGTGTAGTTTAGTCAACCTGGCAAAACAAACCTTTTGCAGGCCTAAACCTTCTTTTTTTAAACGTATAAGCAACCCCTAAAGTGGGCCCTGACCACCCTGAGGGAAGGGTGCATAGTATTTAAAAAGCAGGGCTTTGGGGTTTTAGTTTTACATATGTCCTGGTAGTCAAAAACTCCTAAAATCGTTTTTTACTGGTGTAAGGCATATCTCTCCCATTGACTAACACTGGGTAAACATATTGCATTTAATAAAGGATAATTTTGGATTGGGAGCAGGTAGGAATATGCTTCTTACAGTCAAATGAATTGTAATTTTAAATCCTCTTTAATGGTAAAGTAGAATTTTAAGTCAGGATTCTGAAAATAGGACCATTAGAAAGTTGACATTTTCTTGACCTAAACGTCTGTGCCTTTTGCCAGTGTTCTGGGTCACATATATGTGAATGGCTCTACTGTTGGGAGTTGTGTATTCCTTCCAGACAGTAACATATAGGGGCTATTGTCATACACAGAGAGTTTGGAGTCTTGCCAGGGGAAAGAGAAGAAACTTCCAGAACCATATGTGGGGGTAGTGTCAAGAATACTCTCACAGAAAGGCGCCATTCTTCAGAACTCTCCAGGACCTGTGGA
Organism: Pleurodeles waltl; assembly: GCF_031143425.1. Lineage (NCBI taxonomy): Eukaryota > Metazoa > Chordata > Amphibia > Caudata > Salamandridae > Pleurodeles > Pleurodeles waltl. The sequence goes on along the minus strand of NC_090445.1, from coordinate 1,654,298,026 downwards.
AGTTACAAAAGAAGGACTGTCCTGCTGTCAGAGGACTGTCCTACTGCTTGAAGCACTATCTTGCTGTCTGAGTAGGAAGACTGGACCTGCTTTTCTCCTTCCTTCCAAGGCGAACCAGAGTGACTCCAAAGGTCAGTTGGTTGACTTGTGTAAGCTACAAGGACAGAACAATCCCCGCAACTACCCAGCTGACCTGCTGCAACTGGACCTGCCTGTACCTGCAGTTGGATATGCCTGAGCCCTGTTTGCATCTGCCGGAATGAGTCCCTGATCCCCAAAAGAGAGATTTTTCTCCAGATGGTGGACCATTAGCATAGATCAGAGTGTACTCTACCCAAAGAAAAGGAGAACATCCTGAAGTTTAGGGTCCTTGTGACCTCAAAAGGGTCCACTCCTGCTGAAATTCTGCCCCAGATATGACTACCAACTCAATGCTCCAGTGATCCTTGGTCTTCACTCTGAAAATGACAGTCAGCAATGACCAGCATGCAAGACTTGCACTGCATGCTACAGCAACGACCACCCACAATGACCGGCAAAGTGAAGCTTCCCCCAATGCAAACGGAACTCTTTGCACAGGACTTGTAAGGCAACCTTTTAGCTGGACTACCCTGGTTGCTGCATCCAGCCCATGCTCCAACACAAATGGCCTGAACATGTGAATCTCTCCCCCGGTCTAACTGATCAAATGACTCTGAGTAACTCTCTGCTTTTAGGTGCTATTTTCACTTCAAAAGTTTAAAATACAGTATCACTGGCTCTGCTGACTGGAGTTTTGTGGTTCTGGTATCATTTTGTTTATTAAAATCTACTTTGTCTAAATTAGTTTGGGACTTTTCCCTTTATTACTGTTTATGAGCTACATAAATACTTTAAACATTGCCTTCAGTTAAAGCCTGACTGTTTTGTGCCAAGGTACTAGAGTCTTTAGCACAGTTTAATTGGGTAACTTTGGTGGTTCACCCTGACAAAGATTGTGATTGTTGCCTGAGCTGGGCTTTGATTCCCCCACCCAATAACTACATTTATCACATTGGTGTTCAGCGCTCAGATCCAGTACTTATGTTTGTGCAGTGCCACTCAGAGATTTTGTGCAAAACTAACATTTCATATATATAATCTGACATCAGATTCTACTCTTTTAAAAATTCCCCTTGATTGGCTATTTTTTCCAAATGTAATTTCTAGCTCTTCTGTGCACCTTACCTGCAAGCATGGAGATGGATCTCAGCAACCTGGACAGCTAAACTGTGGCAGAGCTCAAAGGATTATGAAGGGAGGAGGGGCTACCAGAAGCCATGAGCTCAAGGAAGCAGGAGATCCAGGAAAGTCTGAACCACTTTGAAGGAGGCCCACCAGCTGCTATCTACAGGACAGGAGCAAGAGGAGAATGAGGATGTTGAGGAGGAGGAGTAGGAGGAGGAGGAAATAATAGAGGAGGAGGAAAATAACTTCTTGACCATGGTGTAAGATCACAGACGATGACTGTGATTGTTGGTTGACTGGGGTGTGAACCCTGGTCAAACACCAGCCACAATCCCTTGCAGGGTGACTCACAAAAAGTCACTAAATTAAACTGTGCTTAACCCTGGGTAGCCAGGAACAAAAAAAACAGTCAGGCTAAACTTAGTGACAATTTGTTGAATATTAATACAATACACAAACAGCAACACAGTGAAAACACAACACAATAAAAACCCATACCAATTTAGAAAAATAGAGAACAAATAAAAACATTATTTGACACCAAAACCATGAAAATCCATTCAGTAGAACCAGAGTTCTAAATATTTAACGTTTAAGGTTTCAAATAGCAAGTCCTCAGTTTTAGAAAATGGCCAACTGGGCACCTTTAGCACCAGAACCAAAGGTCCATGAGTGGAGGGAGACCTCTTGAGGGTGCAAGACTCACTCAGGCTGGGTCCAGGTGCAGGTTTAAGATGGCGGGAGCCTGTTATGTCCCTGTGCCTCAAAACAGGCGACCAACTGAACTAGCCCTCAGAGTCACTTCTGGACTCCTGGGTGTAGGCAGTGATGCAGGGCTCTGCAGCAGAGCTGGTCTCTGAAGGTACCAAGCAGGCTGCAGACATCAAAGCAGTAATTCGATTTACAGGAGCTGTCTGGCAGAGTGCACAGGAGGTCATAGCAGCAGTCAATCCTCTGAGAGTCCTTCCACAGGCCCTGTAGCGAACTGAGCAGCAGGTCTGAGAGCGCTTTTTTTATAACCTGGTTCCCTTCTCCTAGAAGTTGAGAGAAGTTTCCAGAAGGGTTCTCTAAGTTCAAGGAATTTCCTGCCTCCCCTGCCCTGCCCAGACAATACCGGGTCATTAAGCCTATTGTGTGGTGGCAGAGCTCAGTTCAGCCCCCTCTTCATGTCAGTTAATTGCCCATTCAGGCTCTGTTAATCCCTCTATTGTGTGACTGTCTGGAGTGAATTCACAAAGTCCCAACTGTCAGTTACCACCTGGTCATGTGACCTTAGGCAGGTTACAGGCACAGAGGGCTACAACTTTTTTAAAGTGACATTTTCTAACTTGTGATGATAAATCTGACTTTACTATTAGAGAGGGTTTATCATCACAAGTTCATAGACACCAAACATGACATATCCACCACCTCTGGTTTAGGAATTACAATTTGTTAATTTTAATAAGAAATCCCCATTGTTACCCTATGGGAGGGGTAGGCCTTTCACGAGTGAGAAAACACATTTGGGAGTTTTTCACTACTAGGACATGTAAAACTAAAAGGTACATGCCCTACCTTTTAATTACACAGCACCCTGCCCTATGGGCTACCTAGGGCCTACCTTAGGGGTGACTTATATGTAATAAAAGGGGAGTTTCAGGCTTGGCGAGGGGTTTTAAATGCCATGTCGACATGGCTGTGGGACACTGCCTTTAGGCTGCCATGGCGGGCCTGGGACAAGTGTTTAGGTGTCACTTAAGTGGGTGGCACAATAAGTGCTGCAGGCCCACTGGTAGCATTTAATTTGCAGGCCCTGGGTAAATAGTATACCACTCTACAAGGGATTTACATGTAAATTAAATATGCCAATCTGATATATGCCAATGAAACCATATTTAGGGGAGTGAGCACATGCACTTTAGCACTGGTTAGCAGTGGTAAAGTGCACAGAGTCCTATGCTCAATAGAGCAAAAATCCAGACCATATAGAAGCAAGCAGGTTTAAAGCTTGGGGAAAACCACCCTAAGGCTGACAGGACCCGCAGAAGTGAGGTCCTCTGCTCGATCATGAGCAGGAAGCAGCATTTCCTCCAACAACCTGTGTCCCTTGAGAAATTAGAGGACAGAAGAGCCAAGAGGGAATATCGACTGCAGATGGCCAAGCTTAAAATGGAAGCAGCCGAAGAGGAGGCTGCTGTCAAGAGGGCCTAGGAGGAGAGGAGGTTGGCTGCAAAGAAGGCTAACAGGGCCTTGGAGGAAAAAAAGTCTGTTGGCTTATGAAGTGAGCCTGAAAGGCTGGACCTAAAAGAGAAAGAAATCTCAGGGTCCAGCAGCAATGGTGGCCGAGAAAAGTGGAGAAAGGAAGCTTCACATCCCCAAGGATCTGGTGCCTAACTTTGTGTTGAGGTATGACATAGACCAGTGGTTTAAGGAATATGAATTGACCTTGGAGATGCTCTCTACGGAGGATTTTCATCTGGACCTACTAAGATTGCCTGAGTGCGTGTACCTGATCACATGGTCCATGACAGTCCAAAAGGGAAGTCAAGAGCACCTGGAGCATAGAAAGATGGCCCAGGTGCCTGCCAGAAAGAGAAGGGCAGGAGATGTGGAAACCCAATTCTAAGACTCCCATGGTCTGGAAGGAGGTTTTGCCAGCGGGTGACATTTTGGAACCTAAAGGTGAGGACATTGCTATCTTGGGGGATCTACTTGAACTAGTTGGCTGGCATGCTGAAGAGGGGCCATCCTGGGCACAAATCCCAGATACAACGCCCTACTCTTGACTGTCTACGGTAACAGGCCTCGGTCCATGCAGCAGGTGACATCTTGATGATCACTTGATCTATTGGGGGAATGCTTTCTTATATAGTGACTTTAAGGTTCCTAAGCCTGATGTGTTGATGATTCTCCAGTGCTACAGGGTCTTCCCAATGGTTCTGGCTTATGAAATTTCACTGGCAGGATGTCTGGAACAGGACAAAAAACCTGGCAAAGTTGGCCATCCACGTTTATTGACCCCCAGATGAGTAAAACCTCGGATGCCTTCTGTAGGTCCTTTCCTACCTGCCAGGCCAGTGAGACATCCGAGGCAAAGCAGAAAGACCCCCGCTTCCACTCCTCATAGTTGACATACCCTTCAGAAGTGTGGGTTTTGACATCTAGTCCCCAACATTGCACTGGGCAACAGGTTTATCCTGGTTGTGAACCATGCCACACAGCACCTAGAGGCCATTCCTTGAAGTACAATGAATGAGCTCACGATGGCCTGGGCACTGATGGGCATATTTATATGAGTGGGCTTCTCCAAAGAGACTGTATCAGATTGAGGTACCTACTTCGTGTCTGCCTATCTGAAGTTAATGTGGGATGAGTGTGCGGTAACCTACTAGTTCTCCACACCATACCACCACCAGACAAATGGGCTTGTTGAAAAGTTCAGCAAGGCCCTGAAGGGCATGATTATGGGCTGACCAGAACCCATAAGGCATAGGAGGGAAGACCTCTTACCATGCATTTTTTGCACACAGGGAAGTGCCTCAGCAGGTAGTGGGGTATAATCCCTTTCAACCTCTATTTGGACACCCTGTGCATGGACCTCTCCGTCTTGTCAAGGAGGGTGGGAGCTAATATTCAAGAAGCTCACTAAAGTTGTAATATACTAAATGTTGATGCTCAGGTCCCAGATGAAACGCTTCCGGAAGGAAGCCATTGAGAACCAGGAATCCAGCCAAGAAATGAGGAGATGAAGAGATGGCGCACCAACCTGGCCAAAAGGTATGGGTTATGGAGACCGTGGAAGCCAGGCCTTAAAAGACGGCTACACAGGGCCCACTGAGGTCAAGGAGTGGAATGGTGAGGCCACCGACTTGGTGGACCTCAAGACATCCAGGAACACTTTGAGGGTCCTGCATGTAAACCACCTCAATCCCTACTTTGAGAGGTCTAAAATTACAATGCTCCTGGTGATGAATGATTGAGTAGAAGAAGAGAGAAATCCTCTCTCTAACCTCCTGTCTTCCAAGGAGCAGGATCGGTCAGTGGAAGTAGTGGCCCTTTCCCCTACCTTGTCCCCTGAGTAACCGAGGGACTGTTGCTACATGTTGGGGCAGTTTTACTCACTCTTCTCACTTACCCCAAAGGTCACCACTTTGTGCACCCTTTATATTGACACTGAGGACAGCATGCCTGTCAAAAACAAAATTTGCAGGCTGTCTGACAAAGTGAGGGCCAGTATAAAGGATCAGAGACAGGATATCGTCCCTAGTGACAGTGCGCTCTACAAATCTGCATAGCATAACATAAAATGAGATAACTAAAATGCTGGAGTTAGGGGTGATTTTGCCCTCCAACAGCCCTTGGTGCACTCCAGTGGCTTGGGTACCCAAGGCCATCTCACCAGGTGCCACACCAGAACTCTGATTCTGTGTAGACTACAGAGGGGTCAATTCAGTCATTAAGACTGACACTCACCGCATCACCTGAGCTGATGAGTTTATCAATTAAAAAGGATTGTGGTTATTGCCTGAGTGGGGCTTCCATCCCCAACACAAATAGCCTAATTGTATTCAGTGGTCTCCTGTGAGACCTATATGCGATGTTCTGAGACACACAAAGCTCTCCTGTTAAAGACGTTTTATCCCACAGAGATGTCATATGTATATCTGATGTTAAGCTAAATAGACTGTCTTTTATAAAAGGTATTTTATAAGTACAGAGAAGGTGCCAGTGCTCGTCTATCATACCTATATCTTGTATTCAGAGAAATACAATGCTTTCTCGTAAAGGTATTTTATTTTACTTAGAAGTGCTGGTGATCTCCTATGTGACACATATCCTCTATTTAGAGAAATACAGCTCTGCCCCAATAAATGTAGATTTTACGTAATAGATAAGTCGTGGTGGTCTCCAGATTCTTTATGTATGTTGTTCAGACATGTACAATGTCCTCTAATGAAAAATAGTTTATCCTGAGAAGTGCTGCTTCCCTCCTATGACATGTGTAGTCAGTGCACAAAGGATAGCAATGCTCTCCTGTTAAAGGTACTTTGCCAACATAGAAGTGCTGGAGCTCTCCTGTGGTATGAATGCCCAATGTTTTAGGATGTCAGGGGGATTCTTGTGACGGACAAAATTGTTTTTAGAGCCCAGAACCAGTGCTTCTTATTTAAACCTATATCAGGCGTATGGAGCCTGGGGCTGTGCCTTCATATTACATGGGGATTATTCATCATAGGGAGCATTGAATGAATTATGCTTCAGTCTGTTTGAGAACCTGAAGGGTCAAAAGTCACTAGACTCAGAGACTCCAAAACAACTTTCTCTCATGTTAATGGTCTGATAGACCTTTTTGCATCTATAGGAGGTCGTATCATAAGTCTCCTAACATGATATCAGCATTTGTGTAAATGTATGGTGGGTTTCCAGGCTGGAAGTCCCCACTGATGAATCCATTTAAGATCTAGAGATAACGGTTTGTGTGCTCCTATGAAGAGTACTTCACATTTTCATAGTTGGAGTGGTGCTCTTTTTTATTGTGCTTGAAGTGTTCACGTTTTTGGTGAATTGCTTACAGTTTCCTTTTTAATGTATCTTAAATCTTTTTTTAAAGTGCTTTTGGTCCCAAAAAAGAGTATTGTTGGCTTTCCTATCTGCTAGTGCCCTATTCCTCAAAGTGCATTAGACCTACAGAGAAATGATTTACCGAGTCTAATTGTTTCAGTTCTTCAGAAAAGTGCTAGCATTTTCTATGACACATTTCAGACCCACCTACCCCATCCCACGAAACTTTACCAATTGAGTGAAATTGGGTTCAGTCTACTTCGCAACTGCTAATTTCAACCGCGCAGTATTTCAGGATCAGCAACATTGTAATCCCTTTTCAGTGAATAAATGGCCCTGTTGGCGCATCCTCAATGTCAGTGGTGGCTGGTGCATGTTGGCATCAGGGCATCCGCTCACTAACACCCCTAACAAGTTGCTGTGACCCAAAGCTTTATGACATATATCTCACTAGATTGGCCCATCACATTTTCATGAATGCTGCCTGTTTACAGGGCAGCCCTCTAGCTCCTGATAATATGAGTATCTCCTTCTGTAGTCATGAGATGGGAGGCTGACATGTGCACTGGCAGTGTGTGGCTGAGCTAAGACCCATCTGCAACCGTGCATAGCAGCTAGGACTGCACCTGGGCGAGGGGATAATTTACGATTGTACATCACTCCCAGGCACAATCCATGGACGCAGGGCCGGCTTTAGGGCAGTGCGAACGGTGCGGCCGCACCGGGTGCTGACCTGGATTGGTGGGGCGCTGACCTCAGGGGGGCGCTATGTTTAGCAATAACTTATGAAAGTTGCGATTTAAAAGCACCTGCTGAAAAGTTCCTTGTGGGTCCTGCCTTCGAAAAGCAATTAAAATGTCAAGATACCTCTTGCGATTAATGTTCCTGCTAGGGAGAGAGATGGGAGTCTTGTCTAGCCAGCTATGACTCGCCATAAAGTAGCGTAGAGGGTTAATATGCCTGCTGCAAAGAACAGAACTATATTTCATGTGGATAGCTGAGTGGATTAGTAAAGCCAGCTTTTACAAGCACCTTAAAACGAATGAATGTATGTGAAATGTGGGCTGTAGAAAGATGAGGGGCACAGTTTCCGGGTGATAGGGAATCCTAGGAGGTGGTCATGGGGTGGAGGGGGTGCCAAAAAAGACTGTCTCACAGGGTGGTGCAAAAACCAACCCTGCATGTACCTACTGTGCATGCTAGGGTGCTACAGCATGTCAGCTACTAAGGGAAAGAGTTAAAGGAATAAAGGCCCAGATTTGTGGTGGGCTAGCGCATTCCAACGCCACATTGGCGTCATTTTTTTTACGCTAATATGGCGTTGTAAGGGCAAAAACGCCACATCACTTCATAACCCCTTGCGCCACATTATGCCTGCACAAGGCATAATATGTGCAAGGGGGTGTTTCCGACACTTAGGGGACCATAACAATGGCACAAAGGAATCTCAGAAATTCCTTTGCCTCACTTTTATTTGCATTTTTTAACATCTGCTAAGTGCAGGCATTAAAAAAGAGGCTCCCATTGTGTTCATTAGCGAAAAAAAAAATTATGCTTGTCCTGCAAAGCACCAGACTAGCGTAAAAGTTTATGATGCTAGTCCCCCTCACTACCGCCATGGTGCGCCGTATTTTAAATATGGTGCACACATGGTGGCATTAGGGCACGCAAAGAGCCACTTTTCTTAAATCTGGGTCTAAGTGTTGTGTACCTAATTCCAGCCCTGATAAATTACCTGTACCTGGACACGTTGGAGGTCGGTGAATCTTTTAACTGAGTCGGGCTCTCCTCATCCTCAATAGTCGAGTCGCTCAAATCAATAATCAATAACTGTTGTAATTGGTAATTAATACTCAATTAATAGATCAATACAACACATCAGAAATCAATAACAGTTGGTATTTCGGCGCACCATGACCTTTCAGTCATGAATAACCACACCAGTTTATTAAAAGTTAGTGAATTTATTTCCCTATATTAACAAAGCTAGCACGATATATATATGTCTCAAAACCAATTGATATATGTATATGAACATAACAAGCTGTCCATAACGGTGGAAGAAACGCAATCTACGCAAAATCTGAATAATGATACACTCTGTTATAGCAATGCAAATCACCAATGTGACTAACTATATTTGACTAATTGCATACATTCGGTCAGCATAACAAGATTTCAATTCTTCATGATACATTGAATGAATACCTCGACTAACCTCTAATTAGCATTGGCATGTGGGACTTCATGCAAAACGAATTTAGTCAACACAAATTTGGAAAAGTTCTAGCTAGGACCCTATCAAAATAGCAGTTGGTACCTAAAAGGAAAAACACAATGCATAATACATTTATCCTTTCATATTTACCAAATACAATCAGCATTCAAGAAAAGTCTTCGTCCTTCAGGTACCGGTTGATCAGCATGGGGCAAATTTCAAAGGGGCAAAGTTAAGGGCAAGTTTCCTTGCAGCGGCAAGGAGAATAGGGAAAAGTTACTGCATGGGCAAGACGGGGGCAAATCAAAGTTAAAGTCTCTAGGGTGAGAATTGTCAAAGTCTCTTTCTCTCAGATAGAGAAAAGGGCATCAGGGTATCGTCCAAAATGGAGTCTGGCATCAGGCTTCAAACTGGCATCGAGGAAAATGGCTGACTTCTCTTTGTCCGGTGGGTTTAAGTAAGAAACATTCCAAATTCTGTAGGGTCTTCCATTGGAGGGTTCATAGGTTGGCTTCAAATTGTCCAATCAAAATTGTCTTTTATTAGCGCCCATTTATGCATACACTGTCCTTGGCGCCTTGGAACACGAATTGTATCATGGTTTGCCAATTATTTTACTATCTGTACCTCCATTGTCCGCACCTGCAGAGACTGACCTTGTATCAAAGGGGATGTAACCGGCCTAGCACGAAACCTTGGAGATAAGTGCACCAGCCAGTTTCTACTGGAAAAATACAACTTCAAGCAAGAATATTTGTTTCATTAGTTCAAGAAAAAAAGAATCACGTAGTTAGAATTTGAAACCAGGCAACTAGGCCAAAGCCTGTACTAAATTTAAGCTAAGCAAAACAGTTTTCAAACAAGAAATCATGGCATACATTTGCGATTATGACGGATTAGTACAATTTTAATACTTCATGATTAATAAAGCTCGTTTATAATGATGGCGAACTACCCCGAGGGCACAATTTCCCTCGTACATTATTTTGTTAATTTAAAATCACACTTTAATATATATGTCGGTTACACGGTGTACATTAATATATGTCAAACCTTCTTTTCTGCGTCATCAATCCCTCCTCTGATGACTAATTATGTCATCACATCAAATCTACCCACAAATTTTATTCCATTAAAATTCTGTATAGTAATTTGGCACTTCAGTCAATTCCCTTTTTCTTTTAGTCCCTTTTGACTTCTCCCTATAAATTTCCACCATTTTGTTCTCTATTTTCTCTTCTCTTTTTCTTTTGTTCCTTGCTTTTAACATTTTGAAAGCTTTCCATGTTCCCCAAGAACCTAATAGACAAATTAATATTATCAATATTCCCTTTACTATTTTTAGTAACAATCCGTTCCAAACGTTGCTGAGACAATTTCCCACAGAAGCAAATCCTTTTCCAACTTTCTCCCAAACTCCGGGTTCTTTCAATTCCTTTAAATCTACACTTTCTCTAGTTAAATTTGTAAGCATCGTTCAAATTTTTCCACTGTTGTCGGGTATATATGTACAACAGTGACGCTTGCCAAGCATTTTGCAAACGCCGCCATCCTTTGCTAAAAGAATGTCTAAGGCAAGCCGATTTTGAAGAGTCATAGCTCTTTCTGCAGCGAGTTCAGCATCTATCAGGATTATAGCTCCCGAAAACTTTGTCAACATGTTATCCACAATAGTAGACAACTTTCGTATTTTGATTGAATTCAATATGACTCCTACTGAAGGAATCATAGCTCCAAATATATCTCCTACCACACCAGCAGCTGTCTCCCTTTTCTGAATACGATGTGATTCAGACAGCCTTGGAAATTTCTTTAAGTCATCTAGTTGGTAAATCTTTGGGAACAATATTCCCAAATAACACCTCCCATACCATCCTTTAGGAAGACGATAATAGGCGTTGAGTCCACAAATATAATATACTCCAGGAATAACTGGGTCTTGTCCATTCAGCATGAACGTCCACTTTTGTTGAAATGCGTAGGTGTGTTTACATTCACTCGTTCCCACAAAAACTGTGTCATAATATGATGGAAATCTATGTATACAAAATCTTCCCACATGCAATGTATCTAAAGCTATTTTCCCTTGTGTCTTTATTGCGGCAAAAGCATAATTATCTACAGACGTCCTTTCGTGCAATTCCTTCTCTAATTTCTCCTTCATTTCGTTCTTTCTGTCGTCAGTGCGGTCTAAAAATTCTATTTCCACTGGTGAAATCAAGCATGTAAGGTTCTCTCTATGTGCGTGGGCTGTGTGGAAAGGTGACATTGGTTCAAAAAATTCCCTCATTAATTTGGCAGACCAATCTCTAGCTATCTTACTTAGGTGCCCTATTATGGGGACATATGCAAATGTAACATCGTAATTAGTATAGAAATAATGAATGTCTTTTTGAGCATAAAATCTGGAAGCTACTATACTACATGTAATTCCATACGTAAGAGGCATGCTGTGATACGTTACCCCCTCCACTACTGAGGCAGGTATTTGTGTACACACATAGCAATCTTTCGCATCCATGGTCTCAACATACTCACTCAGTAAGCGATAGAAAACGTTAGATGAAAGTTCCTTCTTATCATGCAAGTGTCTCTCGTCTTGCTCGAGTCTCTTGAGAGCTGTTAGTTCAGTAACGAAAATAGGTTTAGAAGTAGAAGCATCATTCGTCTCACTCTCACTTTTACCATGCATTCCAAGAACTATTGCTACAATTATTAGTACGCATGCGGTCAGTAAGCCTAAACACATGTATTTACAATACTTCATTTTACGCGCCTGTGTAGTGAAGCTAGTCATGATCTGTATAGAATCAGAAAGCTGAAGACACTTTATCAAAGCGTTTTTTTTTTTTTTCTTAGTTGCAGGTATTTACAAAGCTGAACGAGTTCAATGTTGACACAGTTTTCTTTAGCAGCTTAGTCTCTTATCGGTTAGCAGCGTTGTCTCAAAATCGGTTTCAAAGTCAATCAAGTTCGCAATGTCTTAGCCGGGTGAAAAGTCAATCAAGTGATCAATGGTTTCAATCAACAGAGTCCATAAAGTTTTTATTTCCAAAATGAAGTTCTGCCTCTTCGTTCTCAAGGCTGAGGGATACGAATTCGTCTGACCAATCGTTATTGGCTACGTATGCCCACTCCGGACCGGAATACCTCCTGCTCGGTATCCTTTTTCTTTTCAGTTTTGCATCTCTCTTTGATTCTTTCTCACTGGTACTTTCCTCTTTGGCCAAGTCCTTTTCTTCACTTGGTGTTGGTACTACGACAGACACTTCCTTTCTTTTCTCTTTCACTCTTGGCCCTTCACTGTCGTTCAACGTTTCTCTAGTTCTTAGTTTTACTGGTGATATGCTCGGTCTTCTCTTTGCACTGTGTCCACTTGATGGACCTGCGATCTCTTCTGAAGAAGTTTGAGCAGTTTCGTTCTGTTCTGCCTTGTCCCCTCCTTCTGGGGAGTCAATCAGTTTTTCCTTTTCTTTTTCTGTATCGTCTGCTTCTGGGAAAGCCCTCCTCTGATCAGGCTCTCCTGCTTCTTCACCTGTTTCGAGCCCTTTGTCACCGTTACTTTCTTCAGGCTCTTTGTCACTCTCAGCTGCTTCAGGCTCTTTGTTACCTTCAGCTGCTTCGTCGCTGTCTGAGGCTTCTCCTTGGTCTTCCCCAAGTGAATCAGTTGCTTCGTCCTCAGAGAATATTTCTCCCTCCTCTATTTCTGCCTGTTCGCTTCTAGTCCTTGTTCGCTCTGTCTCAGCGCTTGGCACTTTGTTATCAGGTACTGGTAATTTCAGCGCTTCAACTTCCTCATCTGTGGGACACAACACCCTCTTTGTGTGACTGGCGTGAATCCAGTTGGGAACTCCTGCACACTTCACAGCGGTGGTAGTCATCAGAATCACTTGGAAAGGTCCTTTCCAACGGGGTTCCAAACACGACTTCCTCACGTGCTTCTTTATCACGACCCAGTCACCTGCTTTCAGGGTGTGTCCTGGACCTTGGATCGGTGGCAAGGTGGTTGCCTCCACCTGGTGAGAGAAAGAGCGAACCACATCAGCTAGACCTTTGCAATAGTCTAACACCATATCATCTGTAATATTCAAAAGTGCATTTGCAGGAACTGCTGGAAGTCTCATAGCTCTGCCCATGAGAATCTCGTGTGGAGACAGTCCAGTTTTTCGGTCAGGGGTGTTTCTCATTGACATTAACACCAAAGGCAATGCGTCGGGCCATTTCAAGTTTGTTGATGCGCATATTTTCGCCATTCTTGATTTCAATGTGCCATTCATTTGTTCCACTAAACCTGATGCTTCAGGGCGGTAGCTACAATGAAGCTTTTGCTCAATGTTCAGTGCTGCACAAAGCAATTTTATGACTTCATTATTGAAGTGACTTCCCCTATCTGATTCTAAAGAGATCGGGAATCCGAAACGTGGTATTAACTCTCTCAAGAGTAGTTTTGCAACTGTGAGACTGTCATTTCTGCGTGTAGGGTATGCTTCAATCCAGTGACTAAAAATGCACACAATCACCAACACATACTTCAAGCCTCCATGCACAGGCATCTCAATGAAGTCCATTTGCATCCTGCTGAATGGACCCCCTGCTCTTCCAATGTGGCTCAAATTTACTACTGTTCCCTTCCCTGCGTTCATCTGTTGGCAAATAACGCAACGGTGGCAAACTGCTTCAGCAACTTGACGGAATTTGGGGTTAAACCAATCAGTTTTAAACAACCTAATCATGGCATCTCTCCCAAGATGAGCTTGTCCATGGTAAAATCTGGCTATCTGTGTCAAAAGGCTATTTGGAAGAACGAATTTCCCTTCACTTGAAACCCACAATTCATCTAGTCTCTTTACACATTGTGATTTGGTCCAAGAAAGTTTCTCATCCTCACTAACATCATTCTGTAGGGATTTCAATTCGTCCATCGTATCTGTAACTTTTAGAGCAAATATTTCGCTTTATTCAAGTTCTGGTTCACTTATCAAATTCCATTCAACCCTGAGCAATATACAGTTCAATGCGCAAAACCTTGCGACTTGATCCGCATATCCATTTCCTAGGGAAACATAGTCTTGTCCCTTCGAGTGTGCACTGCACTTCACCACTGCTACTTCCCCTGGTAACTGAATGGCATGTAACAATTCTCTTATTCTTTCACCATTTTTCACTGGTGATCCTGAAGAGGTCATGAAGCCTCTCTGTGACCACAATTGTCCAAAATCATGCACTATTCCAAACCCGTATTGGCTGTCAGTGTAAAGGGTAACTTTCATTAGTGCAGAAAGTTGGCATGCTCTAGTAAGAGCTACCAATTCTGCCACTTGTGCAGAGTAAACCCCTTGAAGCCAAGAGGCTTCCAGAACACCTGTTACAGTACATACAGCATACCCTGCTTTCAATACACCCAGTGCATCTCTTAAACATGAACCATCAACAAAAATGATTTGATCATTTTCTTCTAATTTGGTATCTTTGATATCAGGCCTTGGTTTGGTGCAAAATTCAGTCACCTGAAGACAGTCGTGCTCGATGTCTTCAGCGTTCTCAATTTCAGCATTTTCACTGGGAAACAAGGTTGCTGGATTCAACGTAGTGCACCTTTTCAGCTGCACATTAGGTGATCCCAGAATTATTGTTTCATACCTTGTGAGTCTAGCACCAGTCATGTGCTGTGTTCGGGAACGTGTCAAAAGTATCTCGACTGAGTGAGGGACCATGACTGTTAATGGGTGTCCCATCACTATTCCTTCACTCTGAGTGAGGCTGATACCAACTGCTGCTACGGCGCGCAAACACCCTGGCAGTGCTGCTGCCCCCGGATCCAAAGTAGCTGAAAAATATGCTACTGGTCTGTTTACGCCACCATGGGCTTGGTTCAAGACAGACAAGGAACATGCATCACGTTCATGACAAAACAATGTGAAAGGTTTTGTGTAGTCAGGCATACCTAAAGCTGGAGCCCTGCACATGCATTCTTTCAATTCAATAAAAGCATCCATCTCATCTCCTTTCAGCTTAATTTCATCCAATGCATCCTTCTGGGTCAGTTTCAGTAAAGGTTTTGCGAGGGTGGAGAAGTTGGGAATCCATTGGCGACAATAGCTCACCATTCCCAAAAACTTCCTCACCTCCCTCCTCGTCTTTGGGGGACTCATTTGAAGTACACTTGTTATTCTTTCCTTCATTATTCTCCGTGACCCTTTTTCTATTTGGTGACCCAAATATTTCACTTTCTTCTGACAGAACTGTAATTTTGAAGGAGACACCTTGTGTCCATTCCTTCCCAAATGGTTCAATAGAGCAATGGTGTCGGCTGTGCAGTCACTTTCTGTCTTGGATGCAATCAGTAAGTCATCAATGTACTGTACTAGGGTTGACTCGAATGGCAATTCTAACGCTTCCAAGTCTTTCTTTAGAATCTGATTGAAAATTGACGGTGACTCCGAAAACCCTTGAGGAATTCGACACCAACTGTAAACTCTGTCTAAGAATTTGAAACAAAAGAGAAATTGGCTGTCCTCATGAAGAGGCACCGAAAAGAATGCTTGGGACAAGTCGATGACTGAGAACCATTCGGCATCGCAAGGGACTTGAAACATTATCACAGCTGGATTTGGTACTACAGGGCAGCATTTAATTATTATGTCATTTATTTTCCTCAAGTCCTGCACAATTCGGACCTTTCCACTTGGCTTTATTAGTCCCATGATTGGTGAATTACATGGACTGCTTAACACTTCTTTCAGTACTCCCTGTTTTACAAACTCGTCAATGAGTTGGGCGACTTTCATGAGGGTGTCTTGTGCCATATAGTACTGTGGGGTCTGGGGAAAGGTTACATTGGGTTTTACGGTCACTTTCACTGGTTCCACTCCTTTCACCAATCCCACCTCTTTTCCTGTCATATCCCACACTTCTTTTCCGACTGTTTCCTGTAATTCAGCTGGAATGTCTGCTTCAGTGATCATCGGAAAAAGGGTAATCAGAGGATACTCTTCATCGACAGTTTCCATCTCATCCCCTTCTACACTGTCCTCTTCTTCCCCATCACTGCTCGTCTGAATTCTAATTCCATCGTTCGAACACATAATCGAACATCCCAATTTGCACAATAGGTCTCTCCCTAACAATGATATCGGGCTTGAGTCACATACCACAAAATTATGTGACCCTTGATAGTTACCAATTCTGACTTGTACTGGATCTGTGATTGGGTTCGTCAGGTACCTGTTTGCTACTCCCACTACTTGAACTGTTCTCCCTGAGAGTGGCAAATTTGGTACTTCAATGCTCCTAACAGTTGAACGTGTGGCTCCTGTGTCAACCAAGAATGAAACACGATGACCCATAACTCTTCCCTCCACATACGGACCCTTTTGATCAACTTCCAAGGATGCTGCAAGCACACAATTTCCCTCCTCATCTAACTTCCACTCTCCCATACATCGTTTATTCCATTCTCGCTGTGTAGTGGGAATTGGTGTACTGTGTCATTTTGACTCATTCCCTGACCCGTGACCTGTTGAGGAAGCATTGCTTGCTGCTGATTCATTGGTGCTAAGGGTATTTGCATTTGCTGATTAGGTACCATGGGAAACTGCTGTTGCATTGGCTGCAATTGTGTCATTTGCACACGGGGCATTTGCACCTGTTGCGGTTGCATGGGTTGTAGACCCTGCATCTGATTCATATTGTTTTGAAAATTTGGGTTCGGACCTCTCAGTTTCGATCCTCTCATAGTTTGAAATGCATTGACATCATTGTTTTGCTGACCTACACCTTCCTGCACCATCATTGGGCACTCCCGTTTCCAATGCCCAACAATTCCGCACGTGTAACATGACATCACCTTCTTCATTGCCTGTATACCATTTGGAATCATAACGGTATTCAAATCAGGACCATTATTCACAAGACCTCCTCGGCCTCTGCCTCTCATCTGCGGCTGAAACATAGCATTTCCCTGTTGCTGCTGCTGCGGCATCTGTTGTTGAAACCCTTGCAAACCTTGTAAACCTGTCTGAGCTGCTCTGAGCTGCATCACCATCACCTTTTCCTTCAATCTTTTCTGCTTTGTCTCAATCTCATCACTGCAGTATTTTGCATAGTTCAACACTTCATCGATCGACTTTGACTGCCAACAAATCAAATGGGATTTAATCATCTGGCTAATTTCAGGTCTCAGCTCTTCCACAAACCTGAACACAAAATGAAGCATGTCCTTTGGCTCAATCGTTTCCGTGCCACTGTAATTTTTAAACGCCTTCAACAATCTCTCGTAGAACGCATGTATAGACTCTTTAACCTCTTGGGCTGTTCTGTCAATTCTCTGCCAATCCACATTTTTCGACGCAACCTTGGTTTTCAAGTGCTCGATCACCTTGTGGTACAAACTCATTACCGTAGGTGATGGCGCACCTGTGTCCCTATCTCTCTCTGGTTCACTCGTCGGCCAACCTACAGCCCTTTTACAATCTTCCCACAAATCAGCCGGAACCACAATCTCAAATAAGGTATTCAGGTCTTCCCAGAGACACTTCGCGAGTTTCACAAATCTATCTGTTTGTTGATACCACTCGATCGGTTTTTCTCTCAATTTGGGAAAGTCGTCCGTAAAGGATTGAATATCGCACCTGTGCCATGGTACATGCACAAGTTTTCCCCCTGCTGTCTCTCTCATTGGTAACATGGTTATCAGATCGTCATTCTGTTGTTTTTTCTCACTTCGTTCTGAAGTATTTTCCTTCTTTTTATCCTTTTTCTTGACCCACCTGCTTTCCCACTTGTCTAAACATCTCCAGACCTGTGCACTCTGCAGTATCTCTTTAAGGTGTGTTTTCATCCCTGCGGATCTCATGTGTTCGAAGTCTTTCGTGTCGAAATCTAACCTGTAACTTCTACTCAGGTGTTTAGTCTTACCTATATCAATCTCGTGTCTGTCTGCAATTTCTTGTAATTTCTTATGTATGCTGCTCACTTCTCTTGTAATCCTAGGGCACATGTATCTTAGTTCTTCCTCCGTGTATGATTCTAATCTGTTCAAACCCATTGTTCCCTCAACCAATTCATCTGCCTCCATACCCAACCTTATTTTATTCAGGTATTCTTCTCCCTTCCCGCTAGATACACTCTGTGGGGAGTTCAGGCTGTTAAACCATTGTGTTAGCTGTTGCGCGTTCAGTCCCATCAATGTAGCAGTTACGTCAACTGCCATTGACGGTTTCTGTAATGTTTCAGTCTGTGATGTTAACGGTACTAATAGTGGTGGATGTGACCTTACCACGGTTGACGGAGCACAAATTGGAATTGGACTAAATTCCGACAAGGACCCAGATCCATTTGGCAGTGCCGCTATCGGAGTTGTCTCTGGAGTATTTTCTATGCATCTTCTCCCTGTCCCATTCTGTATCATTAACCCTTGGTCGCTGGTGCTTGAATTTGCCTGTATGTACAGTGGTACTGGTGGACCTACAGTGATAGGTAGAGATATCGCATCTGGATTCTGTCTGTTCCCCGAATTCTGTGGCATATTAATCCCCACATTGTGGTTCATCATTGCTGGCATACCTAACTGGCTTTCTACTACTCGCACTTCTTGTGTCTGCTGTGGGGGCATTGAGAACTGTGTTGATTCAGCTTGAATCAATGTCGGTCTTTGATAGTTTTGTCCTCCCTGCGCCATTGAATCGGAAGTCATTCCCACATTATGCTCATCACAACAATGCCTTTGAACCTGTGGCTGATAGTTATCAGCAGGTTTCAATGTTGGCACGTCTGGGTACATCCTCTGAACCCGTGGTATCCGTGGTGAGAAAGGCATGTCGGAACTGCTCGGCCTCTGAGATCTTCTCAAATTTGGCGTCACATTACCCTGTATTGGTTCTGGAGGGGCAGTACTAATGCTTGAGCCTTTTTCGCTTTCCACATATGGTGGTGGGCGATCATTCAGTAATTGTATAATGAACTCCTCATCATCTGACTCGTCTCCCCTTTTCGAGTTTCTATTGCTCTCTCCCTCCCTGGACTGACTCCTGTTTGTCTTACAGGTGGCTTTCCTTCCTTCCGTCTCCTCTTCCTCGGCAATCGCTGGAAACAATTTAATTCCCTGCAATACGTCTGATCTCCAAACCTTTTGTGTGCTGTCCCATCTAGCATCCGCTAGGGTCTTTTCTACTTTCCTTATTCTTGTCTCAAATTTCCTTTGTTGTTGATTTCTAGCTATTAGCTCCCAAATTGCTAATGCCTCAAACTGTGCTGGCCTTGGGGGTACTTTCATGTCGTATAGCGCAAACCTCAGATTTTCTAAAACCCTTAGGTTAAACGACCCGTGGATAGGGAACGCTACACTTCCATGTATTTCTGTTAATTTGCACCATTGCTTTAGCCAAAGACACGGCGCTACACCCTTTTCTTCAATGACGATGTAAGCTGGTGTACCCTCAGGCGGTGTTTCTTCTCCTACATTGGCTTTAATATAAACATCTCCCCTCATGGCACTCTTGAATGCTTTGAAAAATTTCATCTTTCCGTCTTTTGTTTTTCTAAAAATATGTAATCAATAAGTGACTTTAATTCCCGGAATACTCTTCGCTTGCCTTTCCCCTCCCAATTGCGCTTCACAGACTGCGTCCAATCCGTGCGCGACCCTTCTCACCAACCGACCTATCCCAGCGCGGCTCCTAGTGACGTCACACTCACACACTGCGGCTGACAAAGTCCTGCGGCTTGTCCTCTTTTCATTTGGCTTCACTCATAAACTAATTTCTGCAATATAACGCGAGCACTTAACCAAAAGAATAAAACAGATCTGTCGGTTTACTACAGGAAAGGTAATACAATCGCTTCAGAAACCTTAGGGATTTTTCACTAGCCTCTGCAGTTATTCCATCTTTCTCGGTTTCCCACTTTCGCAAGCAAAATTTGACCCGCAAACTTTACACTCAACTGATCAATGAACTATTCTAGTGCACTTTAGAATTCGTCAAATCTCAAAGTCGAAGTTTTCTTTTGCTCTGCAACATTCATACCGACTTGTTGACCACGCCTGATCAACCTATTAAACCGACCAGATCACAACATCAAACAAGTGTCACATACACTTTTCAACATACTTCGGAGTCTCTTGACCTCGCAGGGCCCGTCTCAACATCAACAACCACGTGGACAATTTTTCTGCTCAAAGCGCTACACACACATGAAGTTCGACGACTTCCGTACTCTCACACCTTTGGAGGAACACTCCTCTAATATCTTTGAACTCCTTAAATCCTCACAGACTTCTCAATTAATCTGCGGCGATAAGCTGTGCAAGCGCGAAACCCTAACTTCACTCATACCGTCACTAGAAATGCTGAGACCATTCTCATACCTTCATGTTCCTCATTCGCAAGCTCCGAGATCCCGGGAAAGTCTTTGGGGACTTAGGGCATCATCATCTCTCCGACTTGTTTTATCAAAGAAAATTCTAACCTGACTCTGTCTATTGTTCGGATGGGGTCCCAAAGGGCTAAACCATCAATCTCTGCTACCATCTACTGATAACGCATCCAGCCCTGATAAATTACCTGTACCTGGACACGTTGGAGGTCGGTGAATCTTTTAACCGAGTCGGGCTCTCCTCATCCTCAATAGTCGAGTCGCTCAAATCAATAATCAATAACTGTTGTAATTGGTAATTAATACTCAATTAATAGATCAATACAACACATCAGAAATCAATAACAGTTGGTATTTCGGCGCACCATGACCTTCCAGTCATGAATAACCACACCAGTTTATTAAAAGTTAGTGAATTTATTTCCCTATATTAACAAAGCTAGCACGATATATATGTGTCTCAAAACCAATTGATATATGTATATGAACATTACAAGCTGTCCATAACGGCGGAAGAAACGCAATCTACGCAAAATCTGAATAATGATACACTCTGTTATAGCAATGCAAATCACCAATGTGACTAACTGTATTTGACTAATTGCATACATTCGGTCAGCATAACAAGATTTCAATTCTTCATGATACATTGAATGAATACCTCGACTAACCTCTAATTAGCATTGGCATGTGGGACTTCATGCAAAACGAATTTAGTCAACACAAATTTGGAAAAGTTCTAGCTAGGACCCTATCAAAATAGCAGTTGGTACCTAAAAGGAAAAACACAATGCATAATACATTTATCCTTTCATATTTACCAAATACAATCAGCATTCAAGAAAAGTCTTCGTCCTTCAGGTACCGGTTGATCAGCATGGGGCAAATTTCAAAGGGGCAAAGTTAAGGGCAAGTTTCCTTGCAGCGGCAAGGAGAATAGGGCAAAGTTACTGTATGGGCAAGACGGGGGCAAATCAAAGTTAAAGTCTCTAGGGTGAGAATTGTCAAAGTCTCTTTCTCTCAGATAGAGAAAAGGGCATCAGGGTATCGTCCAAAATGGAGTCTGGCATCAGGCTTCAAACTGGCATCGAGGAAAATGGCTGACTTCTCTTTGTCCGGTGGGTTTAAGTAAGAAACATTCCAAATTCTGTAGGGTCTTCCATTGGAGGGTTCATAGGTTGGCTTCAAATTGTCCAATCAAAATTGTCTTTTATTAGCGCCCATTTATGCATACACTGTCCTTGGCGCCTTGGAACACAAATTGTATCATGGTTTGCCAATTATTTTACTATCTGTACCTCCATTGTCCGCACCTGCAGAGACTGACCTTGTATCAAAGGGGATGTAACCGGCCTAGCACGAAACCTTGGAGATAAGTGCACCAGCCAGTTTCTACTGGAAAAATACAACTTCAAGCAAGAATATTTGTTTCATTAGTTCAAGAAAAAAAGAATCACGTAGTTAGAATTTGAAACCAGGCAACTAGGCCAAAGCCTGTACTAAATTTAAGCTAAGCAAAACGGTTTTCAAACAAGAAATCATGGCATACATTTGCGATTATGACGGATTAGTACAATTTTAATACTTCATGATTAATAAAGCTCGTTTATAATGATGGCGAACTACCCCGAGGGCACAATTTCCCTCGTACATTATTTTGTTAATTTAAAATCACACTTTAATATATATGTCGGTTACACGGATCATGAATATATGTCAAACCTTCTTTTCTGCGTCATCAGTATTAGCCCTGACTTGGAAAGAAAATGAATGTTCTTAAGGGCTATTTCTGACTCCTTGCTCTAGCAGAGCACTGTTTGCTAAAATGAATGCAAAATAAACATTTTAATTATTTTGTAAATCACAAAAATTCCATTAAAATATGCTTTGTTAAAATGAATGCAACATAAACCTTTTCATTATTTTGTAAATCACTAAAATTACATTAAAAATGTGCTTTTAAAAGAAGGAGACTGGGGCTAAAATAAAATGTGCAAGTCTCTTAATGCTGATCTCTGAATTTTTGCAGTTTGCTTTGTAACCCACAAAATGAATACCCGCATATTTTCTAGATAGGGTAGTAGCTCATTTTTACAATGTATCGCTTTAAACCTATGCTATGATAGCATGGTTTGTTATTACATTGTAAAGTTGCTTTTATGGTGCCCGCTGGCATCATAAATTTTCATACAAATTGCTCTTTGAATCATGTCACTTTTTATGAAATATCTTTTGCTCATCGGAATCTTTAAAGTACTTCCGGAGACTTAATTTGTACCATCTCCTGGTACTGACGCTTGGGGCAAAAGTGTTGTGGTCTTTTCTGTTGGAATTTACATGTGTACTGTATTTGGAAGCGCACGTATACCCCCTGGGGCGTCTTGTCGTGGAATCACAAATGTTTGTTTATCAACGCAATGGTGCTCATTTTATCGACATCAGAAAGATGAGTGGATATGTCCGGATTTTAACTCTCCACATGCTCAAATACAGATCCTAAAAGTGGGTGTGTTTTTCCACAAAACCACCAGGTCAGCGTGGTGTTAGACACCTTAGGGACACAGCAGATTCAGGAGCATATTTAAGACTCCCTAGTCCCCGATTAGCGTTGCCATAGCAACATTTTTTTTACGCTAAGGCAGCGCTAAAGTGACATTTTCCCAGCACCATATTAGTAAAGTGGCACAATGCATGCATTGCGCCCCTTTGTAGACCTTTGCACCACGCTATGCCTGTGCCCGGCGTAGGCAACATGAATGCACCGGGGTGTTCCTCTGTTGGGGGGCTGCAAAAAATAGCACAAGGAAATCTAAGAGATTTGCTAGCTTCATTGTTTTCAGCACTTTTAACTTCTGCTCAGAACAGGGATTAAAAGGGGGCATACCATTATTTATATTGGGCCCCTATGTACACTGCAGGAGTAGCACCAAAATCCTACAAAGTACATCAATAGCGTAAAAAAATATGCTATTGCCCCCTACACTGAGCCGTGGTGCGCCATATTTTAAATAAGGTGCACACATGGTGGCGGTAGGGGGGTGCTAAGGGACGCAGGGAAAGTTTCCTTAAATCTGCCCCCTCAATTTCCTTTGCCTGATGCTAAGGTAAATAAAGAGGTATTGTGGGTGGCGTGTGGTTGTCGGGGCAAGTGCCCTTGGAATGTGTAAAGGCAGAGACACCACCTTTATGCTGAGTGAGGGGTGGTTGAGGGAACACGGTGTGTGGAGTAAGCCGGCTAGACGTGTGCCTTCCCCCAGCCCATAAACCATGGTCAGGGCTTTTTTGCAGTGAATTGTGTTGCCCTGTCTCACATTGTGCAACATTGCTTCGCCCAACAGCCTGCTTTCATCACCCACGTCCTGTGTGCAGCTAGCAACCCGCAGCCTCATATATCACAGTAAACCTGCGGAAACCTGAATTAACCACATATGTGTCCTTGGCTTGAAATGTATTTTCACACCTGGGTAACACAAAACGTGATTCAGTGACTGTAGGAGAGAGAAGATGCTGAGCATTTTCTCTTGCCGAGCTCCATTACACTGTTTTTAGCCTGTCTTGGATAAGAAAAGTAGAGAAACCTAGAAGACTGTGTATGTAGTTAGTTAAGCTAACCTCAAGATGAGTGATTTTGTCTTGAAGACCAGCACTGACAAAAAAGCACTGACAAAGTAAATTATTTTGGTGCTCGGCTCTAGAAGTCATGCTTAGGTCTATGATTGGTGTAAAGGTAGGGTCCGGGTTGTGGAACAATTGAGAAAAGTGTGACACTTTGTTCACTGTTAGACTTGCCTTCACCTAATATTTGTGCAGGAGACTATGCCCTGCTTTCACTCCCGCTATTCACGTCCAAAGACATAATATGTCATCAGTGATTATGTTGTACCTGAAAGAGTTCCGGTGCCCGAAGCTTGGCTCAGAACCCCCCAACTGGATATATTAAAAATCAGTGCACCAAATACCAAGGCTGGCAGTCTTAAAACCACCGTAATCTTCTTTAATACACTTCCAGATACTCCCCGCCCCTTTAACTCACTCTTGGAAGTTCCTGCTTTCTTGCTTTCTGTATTTGTCTTCCTCCGTCTTAACCATTTGTGGTTCTACGCCTCTTCCTCTCTTGTTATTCCGATCTTTCTCTCAGATGGAGAAAAAGTAAGCGCTGGTCACCAAAAATAAGTGCTGGTGGTCCCCACTGGCAACAATTGGCTCAAAATACACACTGTATGTCATGAGTGATATATCTGAAGTCATAAACAGTGCATGACAGGGTCACAAGTTACAGTAAATTATAACTTGTGAATGTTAGGTTGCTTTGGTTTTTAAATCTTAGTTTTATCTTATTTCAACACCTAACTATAATGTCACTTTGGCCTTTAATCTTTTCAATGAGCTTCTAGGGTTTTTTAATGTAAGTTTATTACTATGCCTAAGTATACTGTCACTTTAACCTTTGTTTTTTCAATGAATATATGTATATCACTTATACCTATGTCAAAGTGTCCAGAGTTTCAATGGGAAGAGCATTCCTGTTTTAGTAATATTTGATTAAACGTTTGATGAATCGCGACAAAACTTTCATTGAAAAAGGATGATTTATTTAACATGTCATGAGTGATGTAACATGTGAGGTCATAAATAGTGCATGGAGGAAAGTAAGATATAGTTCGCTAAACTAACTGGTTACTATCAATGCATTTTTGTTTTTAAATATTAGTTTTATGTGTTTTTCAACATCTAACTATAATGTAACTTTAACCTTTAAACTTTGTTTTTTTAATATAATTAAATGTGTGTGTATACGCATACAAACACACACACACACACACACATTTCAAAAGAAAAGTGTCTCACCCTCCAGACACCAAATGCTTGCACTCCAGACTGAGTTTTAATGCATTTCAATCTACAAGATCTTCCTCACGGCCAAAAACAAACAGGTTAGTGCACAAACTCCCTTAAAAACACCAATCAAACAAAAAAAAGTAGAACACTTTCACTTTCTTTCACAATTCGTTCGAGGAAAAACTGTAAATCATAATTGCTCCGTTATTCAATTAGGCAAAAGTAGAAAGATTGCATAAGTCCGAAAATGTCCATGAATAACTATTGAAAGAATAACAATGTCCAACATTACACTGTTTATTCAATCCAGAATTAAGTTAGAAAGATATACATCAGTAGCACTCTTTTTTCAATTAAGTGGATGTCAAAAATGTATATATAAAGCACTGCAAAAGCCTTTACAGTATTGTACATTGACACAGAATTGTTTATATTTATTAAGTGTGGCCTCATTTTGAATTTGGCAAAGCCAAGTGAGAACTGCTGGCTCAGTGATCAGCTTTTCAACTGTGCCCCACTGTATTTACTTCTCAAGGTCTTCTGTTATTCTTCACACAAGAAGAGCTAGCATCTATTTGTTATTATGTATCTAGTTTCAATGGGATCATTTGTTCTTTCTGCCCCTTACTCCATTGAAAAAAATGTATAAAAGTAATGACCATGCGAGCTCGCATAGAATTTTATGAGTTTTTCCGAGTCATTTTTTTTTTTTTTTTCATATTTGAGGTAAAATAAATACTTATGAAAAAAATGCCATGGCATAAGCTATATGGGTAGAAGGCCAAATCATGATGTCCTTCCATGAATAACGACCTCCTCCAAGCAAATAAATGGTAATAAACAGCATGTTACACTTTGCACATCTGATTATATACTAGACAATACCTGGTGGCGGGCGATAATGAGCATTTATGAGTAGTTATGTTTCCGAAACACTTTAAATTAATAAGATTATTTTGATTTACCTATAGCTAGCTTAACTGTAATTGTGTGATTCTGTAGCTGTGGCTTTTTTCGCATATGGATTTATTGCATGTGCCACATAATCCTTCATCTGATACATAACATGCAGTCTTTAGCTCAAATGGATCAAAAGTTACTAAAAACGTGGGGCTAGATGTATCAAGCTCCCAGTTTGCATTTCTTATATAGCGAATGTTAAGAAATCGCTATTTAAGAAATGCATAATGGGATGTACGAAATTTGTGATTCAGTAATAGAGATTTCTTCATATTCGCAATCGCTATTACCGAATTGCAACTAGAGAATGGGACTCCATTCATCCCTATGGGCCTGCAGGCCCATAGGTGTGAATGGTTTTGCATTTCTCAATTTGCGAATTCCAGTTAGGAATTTGCAAATTAGGTAATGCAAACCCCAGGGTGCTGGGGGTCTAAGGCCCCCTCTGATGCACCCAAAAAAAATATTTGCGGACATGTGAAGCACACACATGCCCTGAGGGGATGTGTGCGCTATATGTCATTTTTAAAAATTCCTTTATGGTGAATTTTTAAAAATTGCACATGCTTACCACCAAATTGGATTTGGTGGTAATTGCATTTCCTAAATGCCCAATTCGCATTTAGGAAATGCTTGATACCTGTACTTTGGAATTCGCAAATAGGAATTCCTTATTTGCGTTTTCCTATTTGGAGAATCACAATTTGCGATTCTCTAAATAGGGTCGCAATTTGAAGGAATCGCTATTTTTGCGATTTCTTAAAATTGCACAGCGAATGACTTTCATTCATCTGGAAATGCATTTTTTAATTCGCAAATGGCCGATTTTTGTGATTCGCACTGTTTGCAAATGCAAAATTGCTTGATATTTCTGGCCCGTGGTGATGTGTTCACATAGAGTGGAATTCCCTTCTCAAAGTTCACTGGTCATCTATCAGTTGGTTATTTCTGTATATGGTTGTTAACCTGGTAACAATGAGGTGAAACAATTGTTCAGACACTACTTTCATGTGTACAAATGACAAAACAATAAAGCAATGCTCTTAAAAATGTGCTGCATTATGAAGCATAATTTGCCTTTTCTTGCCACATAATTTAGTCAACTGTGCCACATAATTTAGTACCCCCGCCACATAATTCCAGAGACCCTGCCTATAGGTTTTGACCCTGTAAACCAATTTGCATGACATTGTGCGATTTAATGGAGGAGGGTGGAAAATGTAGTGTTTTCCCGAATTAGTTACCATAGGAAATTTTGCTCATGTCCTCAGCCTGAACAGCTGAACCACTTCACAGAAACCATGGAATTGAAGCAGAATTTTATTCAGAAAGTGTGGCTTTATTGATTTGGTCCAAATCAAGCAGTAGATTTTGAGGTATTTATCTTCAAAAAATCACTTTATGTATAAAATTGCAACACTTTTGTATAGCTCTGCCATTCGGGACTTGCTAATGATTGAAAATAGATTGAACTGAACTTTTTGTCCCATTGTAGCTTTTGGATCTGAGATGTCTGAGTTGGTACTGTGGATCTAAAAGGTCCAATTGGCTACCTCAAGAGAACAGTTTCTATTACGGCAGTCATTACAGGACTAAGGGCACAGTTGCAATATCCTTCAGTTTTAAAAGAACTGGGTTATAATGGGGTAGTGTAGGGATACTCTAACCCCCAGTACACAGTTGGGGGGCACACAAAGGGCGTCTCATCAAGTTAAGTTAAAAAAAGTAAAACGTTGTGGGATTTGTGAGATGGATTTCTGACTCATGAATGCCTAATTTCTACAATGGCTGGCATGGTTCATGGTACTTCCCTCATTATTTCAGTGCCCAGACACCATTTTAGATGTTGGGGAGTTGGGAGTCATGAATCTGACTGGTGATTCCAATTGAAGCTTCAGGGTGTGAAATTTGCACTTAATTTGCTAATCTGAAAAAAATATAAAAAAACATGAACATTGGTCTGGCCAAAGACCAACCTCTATGGACCAACCCTTGGGTATTGGCAAAAGTCCAGGCCCTGCACCCAAACCACCCTAATCATGGCCGAAGACCATGGTCAATGCTCAGGGTTGCGTTGCACAGGGTTTGGTAATTCAGTTCATGATAAAAACACAGTTAATAAAATGTAATTTTGATCCTAGTTTGAATGCAGAAAGCTACTGAAATTCACCACTTATTAATATCAGTGTATACAACACATGCAAGTGTTCACCATGCATAAACATTTTCAGCATCCACCAAGGTCAAAACACCAATTTTTCAAAGACACACAAATGCAAAACAGTTATCCGGAGAACAACATGACAGCCAGAGTGAGCTATGGCACTCAGCTGATGTGTGTATAAGTCTATTTATGTGTATCCTCCAGGATCTGAGAAAAAAACACTTTTCCAACAACCAGTTCAATTGATCGATCTTCATTCAAACAACACAGATACATCCAATACCTGTTTTGTGACCACATTGCTTCTTCGGGGCTGCCAATCATAAAAACATACATTCAAAAGCTGCTTGGGCCCTGTCAGTGGGCCCCTGCACTACTTATGCCAGTGGCATGGGCAGTAGAGGGGTCCCCAGGGGCCCTGCGACTCCCCGTACCGCCAGCCTTTTCCTGGCGGTTCAAACCATCAGGAAAAGGCTGGCGGTAGGGGGACTCGTAATCCTCTGGGCAGCGCTGCTGACGGATTATCACCGCCGGGGCAAATATAGCGGGAAACAGCCGCCCCGCGGTGCGACCGCGGCGCTACCGCCATGGTTGTAATCCCCTCTGAAGCACCACCAGCCTGTTGGCAGTGCTTCAGCCACAACAACCCTGGCGGTCTTGCACCGCCAGGGTTGTAATGAGGGCCTTAATCTCTTGCTAACGCATTTCAAAATTATCTCCATACATGTGAAATCCCAATTGTTATTGGAGCAAATATTACATTATATTTACTAGAGGCCAATACCTCTTTTTTTTTAATTATTATCACACCACATTAAATCTATGAAAGTAATTTCCTGTAAGCAATAACATGGTTAATTCAATAGACTTCTTTGTGTATATAATGTCCTATTTTTTTATAGGATCTCTTGTCATCTTCAAGTACCTATCAACCAGTACATATTTCTGGAATTATTATAGCACTTGAAACATGAAAGTATCATTTCTTGTCCCTCATTTGCCATCTCAGTAACTAACATATTCCAACTTGATTAACATAATTTAATAAAAATATTCAATTTCCTCCATACCATCAATGGTCGTTACATGATTAATATAATTTGTTATAAATTAAATTTCAGTATTACTACCTACTTATGCATGCACTATTTCAAATACTGACAGTCGTTCTTTTCAAATTAATGTGCTATAAAATAGGACTCCATCCACTTGTGCATATTCCATTTCAAATAATGACAATTATTTCTTTGCAATTATGCTATACAGTACAACCCGAACCACACTCTAAAAATCATAAAAAATTAACATAACCCCATACCGACAAATATTTATGGAACTACTAATCACTTCCTCAAAATGTGGTATTCCCAGTATCCACGTTCATCAAACATTATCTGTAATAATAAATCATATTCATAAATTGGTTATAAGACAATAGACCTGTAATAGCTGTTAAAAATGGGGTCTCTAGTTGTCAGTGGTGTGCACCCTGTCCAAGTAGGGACCCTCACTTTAGTCAGGGTAAGGGAGCTACACAGCTAAGATAACTCCTGCTCACCCCCTTCGTTTGCATGGCAACAGCAGTCATGCTTTTCTCAGAGGCAATGTGTAAAGTATTTGTGCACACACACACACACACACACAGCAACACAGTGAAAACTCCACAAAAGTACTCCATACCAGTTTAGGGAAATAGCCAATATGTATCTGAGTAAAACAAGACCAAAACGACAAGAATCCAACATACACAAGCAAAGATACACATTTAAAAAAATTAAATCGCAGTAAAGTGCTTAGAAACACAATGTGTGAGAGTGCTGGCCGGTTACAGAGTCATCTGTACCACAAGTACAATACCTGTGGAAAACGAGAAAACAAAGACACTGCATGGAGTTGGGGAGATGAGGCGTCGTAAGAGTAGGTGTGTTGTTGGTTCCTTACTGCTATTGGGGAGGTGAGGCATTGGTTCCTCACTGCTAGGCAGGGGAGGTAATGTGTTGGTTCCTTATGGTTGCAGGGGAGGTGATGCAGTGTCAGTGGCAAGGCGTCTGTTCCTTACCGTCCAGCGGGGTCGATGAATCCAGCAGGACGTTGGTGACACAGCACTCAGGGCTCATGCTGTGGCTGGACTTCGGAGGCACTGCAGCGGTCGTGGTCATTGTCACTCTGTGGACCTCGGCTCCAGGGCAGGCAGTGACACGGAGTCAGAAAGTGGCGCCGGTTCCAAAGTCGCTCTGGAGTCGATGTACTTGATTTGTTCTTGGTTACATCAGAACTCACTCCCAAGTGCCCAGAAACTGGATTGGGCACCACGTGGCGATGCAGGACCCTCAGCAAGAGAGCCCATGAGAGCCCAGGTGCTACCAGATAAAGTCTTTGCTATCCCTGAGAGTTTTAACAGGAGGCAAGCTCAGTCCAAGCCCTTGGATAACCTTTGTTAGCAGGAAGCAGAAAGCAAAGTCCAGTTCTTTCACTCCCAGGACAGAATCAGCAAGCAGCAAGCAGAAGGCCAGCCCAGCAAAGCAACAGGCAGAGTGGCAGTCCTCCTACAGCATCTGGCTCTTATTCCTGGTAGAATGTCCTCACTCCAGAAGGATTGTAAAGTTGTGGTCTCAGAGGTCCAATACTTATCCTTATCTCTGCCTTTACAGTAGGCAAACTTCAAAGGAAAGTCTTTGTAGGGCACAAGACACTGCCTTTCCTGCCATGGCCCCAGACACACGCCAGGGAGTTGGAGACTGCTTTGTGTAAGGACAGGCACAGCCCTATTTAGGTGCAAGTATCAGATCTTCCCTCCACTCTAGCCCAGGAAGACCCATCAGGATATGCAGGGAACACTTCAGCTCCCTTTGTGTGACTGTCTAGAGTGAAGTCCAACTGTCATCCTGACCCAGACATGTATTCCACAGACTGGCAGAGGCACAGAATAGTTAAGCAAAAAAATGCCCACTTTCTAAGAGTGGCATTTTCAACTTTACAATTTAAAAACAAACTTCACAAAAGCTGTATTTTTTTACTTGTGAATTCAGAGACCCCAAACTCCATATCTCCATCTGCTCCCAATGGGACATTACACTTATATTCAAGGCAATCTCCATGTTACCCTATTGGATAGATAGGCCTTGCAATAGTGAAAAAGGAATTTAGCAATATTTCACTATCAGGACATGTAAAACACATCAGTAAATGTCCTACCTTTTAAGTACACTGCACACTGCCAATGGGGCTGCCTTGGGTCTATCTTAGGGGTGACTTACATGTAGTAAAAGGGAAGGTTTAGGGCCTGGAAAGTGGATGCAGTTGCCAGTTCGAACCAGTAGTTTCAAACTGCACAACAGACACTGCAGTGGCATGTCTGAAACATTTTTACATGGATACTCTTGTGGGTGGCACAAACAGTGCGCGGGCTCACTAGTGGCATTTGATTTACAGGTCCTGGGCACACATGGTGAACTATGCTAGAGACTTTCTAGCAAATCAGATATGCTAATCATGGATAAACCAATCACCAATACAATTTAGACAGAGAGTGCTTGCACTTTAGCAGTGGTCAGCACTGTTAAAGAGCCCCGAGTCCTAAAGCCAGCAAAAACAAAATTCAGCACAGGAGGTCAGAAGCCAAAAAGACAGGAGAAACCATGCCAAGAGCTGACAGGTCTAACAATACCTCACAATAGCCAAATAAAAATACATTTTAAGAATACATATCTACTGGAATTTGTTATAACCACCCTTACTCCTCTTTTCAGTCATGTAACTAACCTTACGTATCTTCTTTACACCTCACTTTCCATTTTCAGCAATCAATCTCACCCTTTGATAAACAAACTTAAAATATAATACATTGCAGTAAGGTTCACATAAAAATACTTGCTTAAATCAGAACAACAGATTATGTACTAATACCATAAATATCTAACCACTTCACAGTCTCATTCCTAATTCTTATTCGCTCCAAGGTAATTTATGAACCAAACCATCCACCATTATGTTCTCTCTGTTTACACCCAATTTGAATAGCATGCCAAGCCTCCATCATGCAGTCTGATCTCGGAAGAGATTGGAGATTCCCTTACAGCTATGAAGCATTATTTGCTTTGTGTTTCAGTCTTCAAACTTACTAATCCATAACTACCATCCACATTTTCAAACAAAAATAACAGTTTACAGATAAAATAACTCTATGCTTGAATTTTGTTACTTTACAAATTATTGGGGTCATTACAACCCTGGCGGTCAAAGACCGCCAGGCCTGTTTTGGCGATTGCACTGCCAACAGGCTGGCGGTGCAATCTTGTGTATTCCGCCGCGGCCACACCGCCGGGGCCCCAGCGGTGATAATCCGCCTGGGCAGGGGATTACGAATCCCCGACCGCCAGCCTTTTCCTGGTGGTTTGAA
Organism: Pleurodeles waltl; assembly: GCF_031143425.1. NCBI lineage: Eukaryota > Metazoa > Chordata > Amphibia > Caudata > Salamandridae > Pleurodeles > Pleurodeles waltl. The sequence goes on along the minus strand of NC_090445.1, from coordinate 1,654,265,323 downwards.
CCGCCAGGAAAAGGCTGGCGGTACGGGGAGTCGCGGGGCCCCCTGACAGACAGTGAAAAGCGCAACAGGTGCAACTGCACCCGTCGCACGGCCGCGACACCGCCGGCTCCTGTGTTGCGGACGAGATCCCCGCTGGGCCGGCGGGCGGAAACCAGGTTTCCGCCCGCCGGCCCAGCGGGGATCTCAAAATGACTGCGGCGGGAGTGCGGCTGTATTGGCGGCCGCCCGGCGGTCAGATCTTGGGGGGCGGCTCCCTATATGTTAAGAAGCATCTGACACAATGAAGATTTGATACCTTCATCAGTTAAAATTGTAACCCTTGTACCTTCATTTTAATTTGACAAAAACTGAAACAATCCATAGAATCACAGAATTGAACTCTATCACAATGGGGTTAGCAATCCAACTCTTAAACCTTTATGCTCTCTGCAACATTATGTTTAATTGTTGTATAATGTCAATATCTTCTTGTCCCAATGAAGTTTGCAGTCACTTCAGCTGCTGTTATGAAAGTTTTGGGGTGATCCATCAAGCGGGGGACTGAGAAAAATGGGGGGGGTTCCAAAATGCATTTTCCCCATAGGGTCTTTACAGACACCTACAGTTTGAACCGCTGAACAGAATTACATCAAATTTGTCAGGAAGCTAGATCCTGGCACAAATCCGTTAAGTAGTGTTTGAAATATTAAAGGAAAAAGTAATATAGATATGTGAACAGCTGCTGTTCAGATGTGCTCAAATTTAAAGGAGACAAGTAAATCCTGATTAATTGGTGACAACCTAACCAATATGTTTTAGATGCCATTATAAGACTCAGGGACTTGTTCCCTCTGTCCTGAAAATACATTTAAAAAATATTTAAGTGGGCAGGGTGAGCACACCAGACCCCAAAGGGCATTTATAAGGGTTCCATATGGATCCCCCCTGTAATGTATGGCCCCAACTTTGACAACATACTGATCAGATCAGCATGGGGAGGGGGCCCCAAGAGCCCCCCTCCCCCCAAAAAATAAATGTTTAGACCAGGCCCCGGGGAATGGGATCCTAAGGGACCAAGATCGGCCTGGGAGGCCACACAGCCCTCCCTCACGAAAACAATAAACACATATTTATACTGGGCCCAAGGGGATGGGGTCCCTGGGGCTGAGATCAGCCTGGGGCGGGCATGCGGATTTGGGCTGTTATAGGGGTTGGCTGCAGGGTCTGGCTGTAGGTCAGGCCCTGCAGCCAGCCCCAGCTGTGCATGGCTGAAGGCCGTGAACAGTGTGTGGTTAGGTGGTTGTAGGGGTTGACCTCAGGGACTGACCGCTCCCTCGCCATGCACCAATTGCCCACAAATTGTTGCATACAAGTAAATTAAATATTCCGTTTAGGTATAAGCCAATTCTACCATGTTTGAGGAAAGTGCGCTAGCACTTTAGCACTGGTTAGCATTGTTAAGGTATGCAGAGTCCTAATGCCAACAAATCGAACTCAGCAAAATTAGGAGGAGTGAAGCGAAAAAGTTTGGGTATGACTCTGCAGAAAGGGCTGAGTCCAATAGATAGATAGATAGATAGATAGATAGATAGATAGATAGATAGATAGATAGATAGATAGATAAGCCAATTCTACCAGATTTAAGGAAAGAGCACAAGCACTTTAGCACTGGTTAGCAGTGGTAAGGTATGCAGAGCCCTAAGTCCAACAAATCGAACTCAGCAAAAATAGGAGTGAAGGGAAAAATGTTAGGGTATGACTCTGCAGAAAGGGCCAAGTCCAATAGATAGATAGATAGATAGAAAAATAGATATATACATAGATAGCCATGTGTAGCAATGTTGAGGCCAGCGTTTTCCCTGAAAATCTGTTTTTGATTTCATATAAAGTTTTGGACCGTTCAACAAATCTCATGAAACTTTCCTAATAAAAACTTAATCTAACTCAGGTTCAGCATGGTAATAGAATTACACCATATTTGCTTGATTGGCTGAGGGATCCATAGTGTAGGAAGGTCTCTTTGACCCTTATTGATCCTCCAATGGGCTCATAAGTCTGTGTGGATTGCAAACCTACCCGAGAGGTTTGGGCTAGAAAGGAACTGGAGAGTTAGGACTGACCATCCATAGTGGGGTGGATGAAGATCCCGGCTGCCGTCACCTTCTTCCCAAAATGCAACGCTTATGATCTCAGAATATTTAAATAAAACACCTAAAACACTACATATAATAATGTTATATAATTAAATAATTACACACCCTCAAAATAAATATTACTACATTCACTGTGTTCTCTTTCGAGGGGTAATCTGTTCTTTAATATCTCATTAGTAAAATGATTTTCAAGGACAGATTGGGAAGTTTGGGTCTTCCATCAATAACCTAGGTGTGACTGGGAGCAAGATGAGAAACCCAAAAGGAGTTGCCACAGTAAGACTATCCAAAACGCAAATTGTAATATAGTAGGTCAGTGAAGATCAGCTGGTATAATGCACACTACAGTCCAAAGTAACCCTCTTTTACTCATCATCTAGTGATACACATACCCTAACTACCTTCACTAGGTGGAGCAAAGACTAGAGTTAATAGTGGACTTCAGGAAGTGGAGGGGACCAAACGAAAGCGCTATTGGTCCACCCGAACGTGAAAATGGCTAGGAAAAGGGGTGGTTATTGGTACTAGTAAAATTGAAGTTAGTTCAATCTGTTTTGTTGTAAACAAAATGCAACTGCATTTAGTAAGATGAGAATAAAGTTACATAGGAAAAAGTAAACTAGATGAGGTGGGGTACGTAGGAAGGAGTTATTTGGACCACAGCCATATTCAGCCAACCTAACAGGTCCAAACAAGAATGATGCCACTGCAAGATAGATCAGGTAGGTCGGACCAGCGACAGGGGTGAGAGACAGGAAGGCCTGCAATTACACTTGACTAAAGGGAGGGAGTTATTCTAAGAAAGTCTGTGGGCGGGATGATGATGATATCAGACCACATTTACCAAGGCAAGGGAAGGAGATGAGAGACTGGCCTGTGAGGCATGTACAGTAATTGAAAGAGAGTTTATATTCGTGGTGGTGGAAACAAGGCACGGTTCTATTAGTTCTGATAAGCAAATGAAGGTTTGTCGACATTACAGTACTAAATAATGTTCCTATCAAAAAAGCTAATCAGTAAAATAAACCAGTGTTAATCTAAGTAAAGAAAAAGTCAGTTTTCATGTTCAGCTCAGAAAAGTGCAGAGTACTTAGCCTAACTTGGATGCTTTCCGGCTCTAGAAGGTTCCATGGGTGACATCTGAGCAGGGGATGGTGACAGTAGATTTGGATTTGCTCACCGCCTGGACAAGTTTACAATTGCTTAAAGGGCATCTGCCCTACGAATTATGGGATCCGTCAATGGTGGAAATAGCTCACACGATAATCAATCTCACAATCAGGGGAAGAGTGTTCTTTAGCGATCGAATGCATGGGGAAGGGGAATTAAGCAGCAGTTTGAAAGTGATATTGATGTCAGTCACCCCAATGGACACAACTCATCTGTCCTGGAAGGAAGATGGCATTTAATACAAATTAAACAATATATAGTTATTTACCAGCCCACGGGCTCCCCAGAGTTTTGAAACCTAAAATAGGGAAGGAAATGGCTCAATAATAAAGAAAATGTTACAGTCTTCAAAATTATGCATTCTTGCATTGGGTTAAGGGTTAAATAAGAAGAACAAGGATTGAGAGATAAAGTAAATGAGGAGGTCTCCTTTCAATGAAATAGAGAACGGGCTGCACATGTATAAAGACGCACTCACTGGCGTGCAATTAAGGCAGATGAAGTATAATTTCCAGACATTCAAAATTGCTCCCTATTCACTGAGATATAAAAAAGCCAGTGCCTCACACCCCAGTGATAATTTTGCATTGATTTTGCACTCACTATACTAGTTATTATAATAAATCATTTTTCTACAAAAGTGTGTCTGAACACAGAGAATACAGGTCTCTCAAACTCCCATAAATATTGATAATCATTAGAATTCAAAGTTAGAGATGTGGGCACGTCTGGCATCTAATTCTTTCAGGAAATGGCAGCAACCATTGCAGAGGCTATTGTTCTTGGCTGTAGTTGCCTTCATGGTTGAATTTGTTGTCAATATTTGTTTGTGCCCAGATCACAATTATGATATCCCTAGACATCTGCCTTAATGCTTCACACTAGTCAGTGTTTCCAAAAGTGGATTGCTTGCACATGAAATAATACAATGTGTTCAGTTTAATTGAAAAATGTTTTTATTCTTTTTATTAGCATTTTGCAACATCCATTGGGCCATATTTATGAAAAGTGGTGCATTATGTTATGATGCACCACTTTTCTTGAGCCCCAATGCCCCAATGCGCCCCCTAACACCACCATGTGTGTGCCATATTTGTGATATGGCGCACCATAGCACATGTTAGGGAAATAGTGTGAAAAATGTTGATGCTAGTTTGGTGCTTTACAGGATTAGTGCAAAAAATGTTGATGCTAATCCTGCAAAGTGAAAGTAGGCCTATTGAAAAAAATGGGAGCCTCATTTTAATGCCTACCTTAGGCAGGCATTAAAAATGATGCTAAAAATGGCGCAGTGGAATCGCATTGATTCCACTGTGCCATTTTCCTGGGCCTCTTACTGCCGGAACGCCCCCCTTGCATACATTATGCCTGGCGCAGGCATAATGTGGTGCAAGGGTTTACAAAGTGGCGCAAGGCATGCATTGCGCCACTTTGTAAATATGGCACAGCGTTTTTGCCAACCTAACGCCGCATTAGCGTATAAAAAAAATGATGCTAATGTGGCATAATGTGGCGCAAGGGGCTCATAAATATGACCCATTGTGTTTTACACTATATAGGTTTTGCCTTCATCAGATGCTGCTTCTGAAGATCTCTCATGATAATGCGTGAGGAACCCCTCTCGCTTCCTCTTATGTTTCTGATTCATACTCAGATTCTTTAGGGATAAAATGTTTGTTCATTCAGACTATTGCCTTCCTCTCCACATTACAAGGAGACAGGTGTGTCCTTCCTGAAAGTTACAATTGTCAAACCCACACTAAAAAGACTTTCAGTGCATACTTTGGTAGTAGCCCCTAGGACATATTAGATTTCATCTTGTCAGCCAGCTGAGTTCTAGCTACTGATGTAAATAACGCTACCCTCAGAGCTGTGATCATCACCCCTCCTGTACAGCACAGGAAGGGTTTGCCAGGGCTAACGGCTTTTATTCCCATTTTCTCCATGAGGTAATCCAAATACTAAAACATATAGTGCTTGATAGATGCTTGTCTGCTACTCCCAAGACTCCTGAAGGGATGTGTGAAAGGGAGAGGTGGCAATACACTGCCACATGATAGCTTTGGTCAGTTTGGCCTCAAGCATCCCCGAGACCCTTAAGGTGAGCCAGAACCAGCTAACCATGTCCTAACAAAAAAGCAGAAAAAGTTGTGATAAAATTCAATAAAATCAGTGAACGTACGGGGCGGCTTCCAAAGGCACTCTACATACCCATCCGAAGGCTTGAAAAAATGGAAGAAAAATTGTCATAACTCAACAATCATGTACTCAGGCACAGCCTTGCAAAACATACGGCAAGGAAGTAAAAACATGCAGGACAAAGGGAAAATGGTTTCCATTCTTGGACCTCCACCACCCAAAACTTATGCAGAAAATAAATTGCACAAAAGAAATCACATAAAATCTGGGATCCCCTGCAGACCCAAGTGCCCATGACACAGCTTGGGTGAGCAGCTTTAACAATGTAAAAATTCATCAGCCCATCAAACAGAGATGCCTCAAAAAACATTTCAACATATTTGATGTTCCTTAATAATAGAGGTGATGATACAAACAAAGGATGAGTGATGTTCTCACTCCAATATCCAAATCCAAAGTAAGCAAGGAGTCAACAAACATCATGCCGGAGTCTTGAAGACAGAAAGAGGAAGTTCTCCCTGTAAGTACATTGGTCATCATGTCATTTCAAATGTGAAAAAGTGAAATTTGCGTAACAAAGAGGCCAATGTACTAAAAGACAATTTGCAAAAAAGTGGCTGTAAATTGTGCACTGACGTTTTGTGGACAGTCTTTAATTTAACAGTACAAACAATTATTAACCTCTGTCGCATTGCAAAATCTTCAGAGAGAGTACGTGGACAACCTGCCTAATGAATCCTAATTAGGCAAGTTGCTTTTTGTGATCCCCTTGAGTGGCTACAAATGCCGGGATGACGGCCAACAAGAAATAGTAGACCGCCATCCCTGTGTGTGATGTCCCAAATGAGATTTTTTTTAAAGCACCAAATGTTCATTATAGGAACTAGTGCTGCATTAAAAAAATCCATTTGGGAGCACTCAGGGAGAAGCAGGCAGTAGAACCCCTGGACCACTGCCTTCTTCCACTGAGTTCTCCTGACATGATTCCTGTTAGAAATGGGGTCTTTGGTTGACAGTCAGGTTACCCCCTGTTCAAGCAAGGACCCTCACTCTAGTCAGGGTAAAAGAGAATCACCCTCAGCTAACCCCTGCTTACCCCCTTGGTAGCTTCGCAGAGCAGTAGGCTAAACTTCAGAGCGCTAGGTGTAAAGTATTTGTACCAACACACACAGTAACTTAATGAAAACACTACAAAATGACACAACACTGGTTTAGAAAAATAGGAAATATTTATCTAAACAAAACAAGACCAAAACGACAAAAATCCGACATACACATGTCAAGTTATGAATTTTTAGAGATTAAACTCAAAAATAGCGCTTAGAAACAAAAATGCTTCAATGAGATGTTAACACGGCGTCGTGACGGAGTCGTTCCCAACAAGCCGACACCAGCGGCGCCGGACACGGAGTCGTGTAGACCCCCAAGTACAGTACCTTTGGTGAAGAGTGAAAACAAGCCGATGCGCGAAGTCGGGGATCGCGGCGTCTGTGCGAAACATTGAATCCGTGCACTTCGAGCGGCGTCGGTCACGACGTGGTGCGGCGACTTCCACGGAGTCGCGGACTTCAGCGGGGCTGCTGTGGCGTCGGGCCTGCGAAGAGCGTCGCGTTCCAGCGAAGGTCACGGCGTCAGGTGCAGGCGGCGTTACCGGATTCAGCAGCGGCGTCGGTCCGTAAGTCGTCTGAAGTCGATTTCCTTGGATTCCACCAGCTTTCCTTTCAAGGGCCCAGGGACTGGATAGGGCACCACTTGTCGGGGCAGCAGTCTCTCCAGAGACTCCAGGTGCTGGCAGAGAGAAGCCTTTGCTGTCCCTGAGACTTCAAACAACAGGAGGCAAGCTCTAAATCAAGCCCTTGGAGATTTCTTCACAAGATGGAAGGCACACAAAGTCCAGTCTTTGCCCTCTTACTCTGGCAGAAGCAGCACTGCAGGAAAGCTCCACAAAGCACAGTCACAGGCAGGGCAGCACTTCTTCCTCAGCTATCAGTTCTTTGCCTAGAGGCTTTATCTGCCTCCAGGCAGAGGTTCCTCTTGGTTCCAGAAGTGTTTCTAAAGTCTGTAGATTTGGGTGCCCTTCTTATACCCATTTTAGTCTTTGAAGTCACCTTTCTTCAAAGGGGACTCACACCTACTTGTGAAATCCTGCCTTGCCCAGGCAAGGCCTCAGACACACACCAGGGGGTTGGAGCCGGCATTGTCAGAGGCAGGCACAGTCCTTTCAGATGAGAGTGACCACTCCACCCCTCCCTCCTAGCAGAGATGGCTAATCAGGAAATGCAGGTTACACCCCAGCCCCCTTTGTGTCACTGTCTAGTGAGAGGTGAAAAACAACCCAACTGTCAAACTGACCCAGCAGAAAATCCACAAACAAGGCAGAGTCACAGAATGGTTTAAGCAAGAAAATGCTCACTTTCTAAAAGTGGCATTTTCAAACGCACAATCTTAAAATCAACTTTACTAAAAGATGTATTTTTTAATTGTGAGTTCAGGGACCCCAAACTCCACATGTCCATCTACTCTCTAGGGGAATCTACACTTTAATCATATTTAAAGGTAGCCCCCATATTATCCTATGAGAGAGACAGGCCTTGCAACAGTGAAAAACGAAATTGCCAGTATTTCACTGTCAGGACATATAAACCACATTACTATATGTCCTACCTTATCCCTACACTGCACCCTTCCCTTGGGGCTACCTAGGGCCTACCTTAGGGGTGCCTTACATGTAAGAAAAGGGAAGGTTTAGGCCTGGCAAGTGGGTACAATTGCCATGTCGAATTTACAGTGTAAAAATACACTTACAGACACTGCAGTGGCAGGTCTGAGACATGATTACAGGGTTACTTGTGTGGGTGGCACAACCAGTGCTGCAGGCCCACTAGTAACATTTGATTGACAGGCCCTGGGCACCTCTAGTGCACTTTACTAGGGACTTAACAGTAAAACAATATGCCAATCATGGAGAACCAATTACGTACACATTTTACACGGAGAGCATATGCACTTTAGCACTGGTTAGCAGCTGTAAAGTGCTCAGAGTTCAAAAGCCAACAGCGACAGGTCAGAAAAAATAGGAGGCAGGAGGCAAAAAGATTCGGGATGACCCTGTCTAAGCAAAAGTCCAACAATTCCCAAAAGGAAAAGCTGTCCAACTAGGACAAATTCCCTTTGTGAATCAGTTACCACCTCTTTTGAAGACTTGGAAACTGCAATTGCAGTCACAAACCATTGATACAGACCATAAAAAATAACAATTAGCTGGGGACACTCTTTTGCATCCCTTCCTAATTGCAAAGTTTGTGGGTTTGGTAAATCCCTTTTGCAAGTCAGAAATGCATTCCAAACTTGTCAAATTGATTTAATACACAATAAAATACCATTTTGATATAGAAAACTCAGTACATTTCTTAATCACGGTGATCACAACCAAAAGATTGCCTGGTACATTAGACCAACAATTTCTTGAATGATGCTTTCGGGGTAAAAATTGTCTCTCAAATGATTTCCACTAACTAATACAGTTGCTGCAAGAAAAAAGGAGGTGTAGCTTCATTACTTTCTGTAAACACATTGTCTACATAGCTGCCCAATGTACATGGCACAAATCCAATTCACTGTTCGAATCATGTCTCATATCATGCAAACAATGTAATCACATAAGAGAGTAAATTAGAGGTGGGCAGAACATGCAGAGTTTCACTCCACAGAATTCCACTGAGTTACCTCTATACTCTGCGAGATTCCATAGATTTCCACCAAGAGGCAGAAACTATGAAGCCCGCACTGCAATTTAGCACTGGTTGCTCGAGCAGCGCAAAAAAAATCAGTGCGAACGGCCCGTGCATTTTGCAACAGCACATGGCATTTAAGGTGAATTTTCTGCTGCACGAGTAGAAAATCTACTTGAGCAGCACCAAATCTACTCAAGTGGCAACCCTCTGACCGCGATTGTTCATGACCGCTCACGACTGCACCAATTAGAAAATCAGATTGGGGACACCAAATGTCGCTCGTGCTCATCAGCTTGCATTTTCTGGAGCTTTGCCAGAGAAAAATTCCACCACGCGGCAATTGGCAAAATTTGGGAAGAACTCCTTGTTAAAGCAGAGTGACCAAAATTCTGCCAATTCTGCCAATTCCAAGGGCGGAAGGAAACTCTGCCCACCCATAAAGAAAACAAAAGAAATGTATATTTTCTCTGCATTAATCAAAGTTTATGCGCTGACCTAATGTTAGAGCTCTTCAGCAAAGGGCACCAACCATGTGGGGTTTGTTTAATTTTTAAAGCAAATTGTCTGCATCTAAAGGCGTCTTCCATACATGAAACGTGTGTGTTATGAACTCCTTGAACATCTTGGTTTAGGCCACCACATTTGTTGCCTGTAAATTCAGTACACAACTCACTGTGCCACAGTGATGAGGATGTAATCTGCAAGTTACACCATGAGCTAGTGAGAGAAAAATATGCTTTAGAAAAGTGACCTACCCCACAATAGCTGACTGTATCACAAACAATGTATTAAGATAATACATTGGTACTGTACTGCACATCTTTAGGGTGTGAACATTCAGGGGTCCACATCAGAGAGTTCACAACTTTGGAGAATACTCAAGTGCTACCGCCAAAGTTCTCAAAATGCATAACATTGGGAAACGTACTTCATCTTGAAGTCCACACTAACGAGTGCTCACTTGGAAATTCATGTACAGGCTTGTACATACGTGATGAAGGCACACATTAACAGGTGCAGGTTGGTGACTGTACTTTGAGTAGTGCATGTCCGTGAGTACCCCTCGGTTACTCCACCGTCCTAAACTCATTATTAAATCAGAATTTGTGAATTTCAAAACCAAATTAAACGTACACAAAAGTGTAAGTTTGCCTTTGTGAATCAGGTCCTGGGTGTCTAGCCATTGGGGGAGATTTACAAGGTATTGATGAACATTAGTCCCACCCTTTTCATATTCATGCTTCACTTGGTGGTCCTGCTTGAATGCCAGGGAGAAACCATAGCCCAAATTTAAGGATGGCCTTGTGCCATATAATGCCACATTAGCATCATTTTTCCTATGCTAATGTGGCGTTAGATTGCCAAAAACGGCACACCATATCTACAAAGTGGCACAATTAATTCATTGTGCCACTTTGCAACCCTTTGCGCCACATTATGCATGAGCCATGCATAATGTATGCAAAGGGGTTGTTCCGGTGCAAGGAGGCCCACAAAAATGCTCCTGTGAAATCTACAAGATTTCATTGCACCATTTTTGGCATCCTGTTTTATCGCCTGCTGAAAGCAGGCGTTAAAAGAACGCACCCATTGGAATCAATGGGACTCCTTGCACTTTGCTCTACTAGTATCAGTATTTTTGATGCTAGTGGAGCAAGGCACCACAATAGAGACATAAATGTTGACACTATTGTTCCTAATACCATCATGGTGCTCAGTATCTCAAATACGGCGCACACGTGGTGACGTTAGGGAGACACAGGGGGGTGCAAGAAAAGTGGAGCTTCACAATGTGAAGAACCACTTTTCCTAAATCTGGGCCCATGTCTTTCAGAAATCCCTCGGCAGTGAGGAATTCTCATTATTTTCCAACTGCTGCTGCGCGTACACAGCATTCCCGTGGTTTCTTGCATGTTCCCTAGGGCCACAGACACTAAGGCAGAGGCATCACAAAGTGGGCATTCTAACCATTTGACCTCTGTCTACCACATCTATATCAGTAACTAAAGCACTCTTCCCTCTCCCTGTATGTAGCTCTTACTCTCTCTCCACAGTATCTTCAGAAGAATTTGTGTTGTCCCTGGCAATACACATTTCAGTTAAAGTTTGTATGATCTAGTTTCTGAAGGTTTAGCATGTAATTCAGAATAGGTTAAAGATTATGCATGATTGAATGAGAAGGAAATGCTTAATATGTTTGTGTTGTATGTTCCAAACAGGGGCTTCCAATATATGCTTGTGGCTCCCAAAGTCCTTAAGATGACTCTTCACTCAGGAACCTTGGCTATCCTTAGTATGTCCTTTCTTGGGGTACACAAACATCGAACCCCTGACAAAAGCAGAATCCGTAGCTACCTTTTACAGTTTACACTATGGGACCTGAAGGACAAATCAGGTTAGGTCTGTGATGAGGTGGGTGTGCCCTTAAACTCAGTCAGGCAGGCACAATGAAGTTGCTGGACTTAAATAATATTTTTCTCCCTGGACAAAACACGTGGCACAAGTGAAGGTGTGCATCTGATAACACTTTTACCTGGTAGGTAAAACCATCTCCTTCCTGTACTGCAAGGCGCCCTACCACTCAATCCCTGAACATCACCGAAGCAATTTCAAGTCAGCAGCCAGTGCTCTTATCTACACACTTCATCAACTTTGATCTTCCCATTTGACTTCCGTCAGGCTGTCCGCACAGCATCAAGGTCATCATGCTGTTATCGACTGACTGCTGCAGGAATACAAGCACCCCAAGGACCCGTGCAGCTTATTGCAGAGCGCGCGCACCCCGCCATTATCAATGAGGCCTAGCCTTCCGCTGCCTCCCGCGCGACACACAAGCAATCGATGGAAGCTGATGCTGTTTCCACCTGCCAGTCAGGCTGACGGGGGGGGGGGGGGGTTGTGCTGCTTAACCTCTCAAAGTGATTGTTGTAAAGACCGGGATTGTCTTTCCCCATCTTGCCTGCCACGGGAGAGGCATATGGCGCCTCTTTCCCAAATCCATACGCAGAAGCCGGATTGCTCGGTGCTCTCAGCTGCTAATGGAAACACTAAGAGGAAAAGCTCATCCGCATGTCTGAGTGCGACCTCCATAGATTTTACTTCCATCAAAATAAATATTTCCATTTCCGTTCCATATGTTTGCGAGGATGACATTAATACCTTCGAAACAGGGCAAAAACAGCATTTGTAATGAAAGTTAGCACTATTTAATTAAAGCTGGTTTTTTTCATGTTGATGCCAGGAAATAGGAGAATAGTAAAATTAGTTGTGATCGGACATATTTATTTATTTATGGAGTTTGATATCGTGTAAATATGGCTCAGTCGAGTGCTGGAGGTGGAGAAGTAGTCTACACATAATATTAGGGTGTGGGGTAAGAATGAGTTTCCCCAACAAGCAACAGTGTGCTGAAGTAAGACAGCGGGTGGGCTGGACCTGGTTTGTTCTGGTGTTGAGTTAGGGGAATTAGGATGGAGTTTGAAAAAGTAACGAACTTTCTATGTAGCATTAATACATACAGAGAACTATAAGCCAGCAAAAAAATGTTGCAAACCCTAATCAAGGACATTCTAAGGGAAACTGAATTACTAATAACAAATGTTAGACATTTGGAAAAGCCAAACACATGTCACACTGACTGACAGAAAGTGGCACAATGCAATTCTACTTGAGATGGCTTGCACTAACATATATACCCCAGGCATGGCATTATGCTACTTTGGTACAATGTTGCGAGCTTGGCTTTGATAAATGAAATTTGCAAGTTGCATAACTGAAATTTGCAAGTTTAAAAAATGCCCAAAGGAAGATCTTTGGTCAATCTGCTACGCATGTCACTAAAGTTATTTAGATTTGGAATGAAGCATTCTTAAAGAAGCAGAGCATCTACAAATGTCACCTTCTCTCTGATACCATCACCATTCCCCCTGCAAAAGCCAGATATTGACTAGGCATTCAGTCCTGCCTGATATTCACCTCTGAAGTATTTTCAGGCAGAACAGTGAACTCTTCTCTTGCCTGGACTCTGAGACAGCCCACCTCCAAGATCCCAGTCAAAAGGTAGGCCAGCCTGTCAGCAGAAGTCCACAGTGATGTTGTCTGGATGTTGGATGATGTTGTATGTGCCTGCCCAGGGCCCACAATGTAGAGCCTCAGGATCAAGGACAGGAGACCTATCACTCACTATCCTAGAACACACAACGGTAGGCTTTTAGGCAGCATAAGCCCGGCAGCAGGTCAGGCCTGTGGGTCCAGGGTCAGGAGACCAGGCCCACCAACAGTAGCAGACACGTTTGGGCGCTACTCCAAAAGCTTTCAAAGGTTAAATGAGAAACAACAGCTACAAATGATGCTTGATAAAGAATTAGCAACATGTAACAAAAGCACCCAGAAGTCCTGGATAATATAGGGAACTTCAGGAAGGTTTAATGAGGGAGCTAAGATATCAACACAATATAACCATCTTCATTTTATCTGGTACAGATAAATAATTATATTGGATACAATTACATGGAATAGGTACAATTACCAGTTGTTTCCCCTATGTCGGAGGTTTATAAGGCAAAAGTGTCTAAAATGTATTCTAATGAATAATATTCAATTACGTATCGGTCTTTCGGATTATGATGAATAAGTGTCAAAATTGCTATTACAAAATCATTAAAAGCTATAAAGGCTTCTGCACATGACAACATTGTTGAATTAGAATAGAAAACGTATTTGTCTAATTTCTGAGGGAAGCAAAGGAAGACCTCATATCCTACAGTGAAAGCGTGTATTGTGACCTAGGATACCAGCGGAGTGTCGCGACCAAGCAAATCAGCACACAACACACCGTCTAATATTCTTCAGTGGGGTGAGAGCACTTCCACAACAGATGGGCTAGGCTATACATTAATTTAAGAGGGTACCACCACAGCAGATGCCTCCTATATGCCATAATCAATTTATCAGGCTTTTCCACCTGTCCTTGTATTGACAGTGATTGAATATTTTCACTGGATACTCCCTGTGTAATGGAAAGCTTGATCCCACAAGACTCCATCATTCTCGCGATAGCTGGTTGAGTAGTCAAGGCATATCTCAATGGAGGTGGTGAGAAGAGTAAATATGCATACATTCTAAATAGGATCACTGGAAAATGTGATTCTAAAGCTGCAGAGTTTTTCCAAGAAAAATTAATCTGACTCATTTGCTATATAATTCACCATCTGCTGAATATTGTTCAGATTGTTGCAACAAAATGATTCTAGCTTAAATGTAGGGCTCAGCCATTGAAAGAGGCGTTGAGTGTGCCAGGCTGTACCTACACTACTTAGTGATGAATTAGGGCTTGTTATAAAAAGCAAAAACCTTCGATACTTAAATGTAACATTTCTGATCATGGGAAATGTTTGTTTCACTATTCTCAGAATTTCATACTTACATCCCAGAAACTACTCTCAAAGCAGCAGTTATTTCAAGCAGGCAGTCTGATTTTAAAACAATGAGAAAAAATACTGCATCATTTTCCGATGGCCAATGTGTAAAATCCATTGAAATCTGAAAATATTTCTTATGAAATGTAGTATAATATTGCACAGTTTACTACTGAATAAGGTACTTCCAGGGGCCACGCAGTGTGAACACGAGGTAAGTACAAACCCGAAGACAAGCCTTAAAACATAGCTGGGATGCGATGAATATAAGAAGCCCACCTTTCTAGTACAAGCAGTGTGTAAATGTCAGCTTCTTTTCACGTAGTGCTAAATTGTATAAATTGAATGCATTGTAATTTACTCTGGGAGGTAGAAAAAGCAATGTTAGTCGAAGGGTGTTAATGTTCTTCCATACAAGAGAAAAGTTTTAATTATTAGTGAATAGCCTTTGCAACACGTGTCTACCTTTCTTTCTTAATAAACCTATTGGTGTTTAATTGCATTTGGGTCATTTTACATCAATGTGTGATAAAACTGTAAAATAAATGAAAATAATACCACAAACTGTACGGTGTTATTTTCTTTTCACTGCATAATATGCTGCATTTTACCTTTACTTTGCAGTATAATATGCTTTTTTATATTGTATATTTTAATCAAAACTGTCACATAATTTAGTCCCTTAGCACAATTAAAGAAATCCTGACTATACATATTTACGATAGCTGCAGTAAAACATCGGCTGCCCAGCCTTATTTATTCTTTTGAATAATAAGAACAGCAGACTGATAGTGCATTAAATATGTAAATATGTGTACAGTAAAAGAAGAAAGCAAATTGTAAAAATCACTCAAATGCAATAAAGCCAACACAATTGATATATATTTGCAACACTCGGCATCTATGTTATACCGTGCACACAGCAGTACATATAATACATATGACTGCAGCCATATCAATGCCAACAAGATCTTTCTGCCAAAATTGTAAATTCTAAAGCAATGCTTGTGAGCAGTAGTTTATTGCTGTGGCTACGAAAATGACAACAAATACAGACACAATATTTATATGAAATAACCTACAGGGAATGGAAACAAGTTTCTAACATGGCAAATACAAGTGTGACAAAGTTCATGGTGAAGAGTTACAAATATTGTTTCCAGTACCCAGGAAAATTGATACCATGTTGATCAAGGAATAGCGATTTCCTACTGGTAGAGACATGTAGGACCTCTTGGGTCTATATGGATCCACCTAGAGCTCACGCCTTTTGCACGCTGGCCTTCTGCATGGCAAGGCAAAGACAAGGATAGCCTGAGTATGGATTAATAACAATACTTTCAACATTGTAGCTGTTTACTATAGGAAAGAATTCATGCATACACCAACTCACCAAGCAGAGATTAGTATGTACCAACAATAAGTCCATGTGTTGTGCACTTCATACTATTGAAAAAAGTGAACTAGCAAATGCCACAAAAGTGTGCAGATGACGTAACCTTGACTGTTACTGCTCGGCTCACCTTCATGTGAAGATAATGCTTGGGCTTAGGTTGTACAAAATGGTCAATTGCACCCTTAGTTGGCATGTCGTAGGGGTGGGCAGAACTCGTGGAGTTTCACTCTGCAGAATTCCGCATAGTTACCTAAAAACTCTGTGAGATTCTGTGGAGTTTTGCAAGCGGTGGAATTTGGTATGTCGCACTGCTCGTGCTAGTTTTTAGCATCGGGAACTTGTCCCGTGCTGTACAATCGGTACTAACGCCCCGCACGGCACACCAGAGGGTGCTACTCCTTTCTGCTATTCAAGTAGATTTTCTACTTGAGCAGCAACTTTCTCAAGACGAGCTGCAGCTTTCTCAACGTGAGCGATAGACCTGACACAACTGCCCATGTTGAGAAATGTTGCCAGGAAGCAGTCTAGCGCTCAATTTTCTCACTCACTCTCATCAAGTGAATGCTCACAGCAGCACCAGTATTGGCTGGGAGCACCCAACCAGGGTGCTCCCAGGCAGACTGGGAGCCTGTGCATGCTCTCTTCAGCCCGGCAACAGTGTTGCTGGGCTGGAGAGAGCCTACTGTGCATGTTTTTTTGGCTGGCCCGAGACGGCAGACCTAACATACTTGCACAGTGAGGGGAGTGCTCTATTCCCTCCCCGCAGTGCTCATCACCCCTGTGGCCCGCCTCTTTAACAAAAGAAACAATAATAAACCTGGTTTATTATTGTTTCCTTTGTTAAAGGTTTTGCAGCTTCTGCTGGTGCCCTAACGGAGGAGCTGCCGCTGCTCAAATACACTTCCTTCTCTGCTGGGGCTGATACAACTTTATTATCTTCTGCACGAGCCGACAACACCCTTCTCATTTGTCTGCTGTAGGATGTCTCGCCTTTTTGCTCCCTGCAGAGAATGTTCTCCCTCATCATTGTTTGAGAGGACACTAGTCTAGCTGTGGTTGAAGAAAAAGTTGGAGAAAATGGTCTAGTGGCGTGGAGACGTTGCCGGTATAAGAATGGAGAATGTGATTGATGTCCCAGAGAGTCGGGGGAGTGGGGGAGCATGGGTCCAGATTTACAAAAAAATTACAGAGCGTGATGCTGTGCCAAATTTGGCAGCACCGCACTCCATCATTTTAAAAAAGCAGGGATGTCCCAAATTTGGCAGCTCCGTGCTTCATCATTTTCAAAACGCAGGGATGCGCCGTAGTAACAACAATATGGTGCACCCCTGTGTTTCCCCCTGGGAAGGCGCTAAATTTGCTGCCCAATGCAGCCATCCTTGCGCCAAGGTGCAAGGATGCCTGCGATGTGGGGGAGATTGTTTTTGTGCAAGAAGGTACACCTTCCTGCACAAAAAAAATCTTTAATGACGATTTTCTCTTACTACGTGTGCTGAAAAATGCAGCATACATAGAAAGAGCAAATAACGAAGAGAAATGAAAGCATTTCTCATTGTTGCGCCATGCTAACACCATCCCTGGGGTGGCGCTAGATTTTGGTGCTGCTTCAGATGTACGATTCATTGTAAATCGAGGGCAGTGTCGAAAGGCAATGGGTGTTGCTGTGGAACGCCCACAGCAACACCCATTGCACACCCCTTCCACGGAAAGTGCTGCGTCTGAAGGGGCCGCATTTACACATTACACAAGGGAGAGCGGATGGGAGCAAGGGGAAAAAACCAACCCGTACTCGGCTCCCACAAGAACACAATCACAAAAAAGGGGAGTACGGGGTTGTATATGAAGTGGGGGGGTCAGTAGTGTACTAATTGTGACGCTAGACCACTCGTAGTCCTCAACTAGAGGTGAAAATTGGGTGGGCTGTGTAGTGATGTTCGGTCAGGGGGGAAGGTGAGGAGTTGGGGAAATAAACAAGGAAAGGAAAGTTTCCTTTACGGACTAGGTGGTCTCACACACTATATAGTGTCATGCTTCATCATATGACCACCTAGCCCCACCCAGGTAGGACAGTGCCACCTGGGCGGACTCAACCTCACTGTTAAAAGAACAGGAGGGAGTGCGTAAATTAATCTTATTCCTGGAAATAGGGATCCAGCTATACTAGGGAAATAAAAACACCTACTCAGGTACCCGGGTAACTTTAATGGGGGTCCTGTGTGGTGTGGTTAAAAAGGATGGGGAACCAGTGTGAGAGCAATGACTCACAAGGTCACCTGTCTAAAATGGGGTAGCCGACATGTTTCTGCCCTTATGGTGGAGCTATGGAGAGTCTCTGGGCATTCATCAGGGCATTGGATCCCTGTAGTGATTCCTACTTGAACACTGCGAAAATAATCACATATGGAAAGGAGGGCCTACCTTAACCAAGAAAATATCTGGGGAGGACCTAAAGAAAAAGGGATGAAAACAGACCGAAACATAGTGAATAATAAAACACAGCACACCAATCCACACGTGTCAAAATTCATGCACGCCGCAGAAGTGCTGGTTGCAAATTTTTTTAAATCGCAATAGCATCGAGGTAGATAATGCACGGTACGTATTAGGATGGGAAGACAATTTCTTACCCTCACACTTGAGGCTACTGGCCTCTGGTATCCTGGAGAGGGAGCGTCCCCTTATAGTAAGACTCTAAGGTTCCAGGGGAAAAAAGGAGAAGGAACAGGAGAGAAAACCGATAATCATAAAGGTGATTAAAGGAATGCAGGGGAGGGGAAGAGAAGAGGAGAGTGAGGAGAAAGGAAAACAAGGAAAAAAAGGGGGGGAAGGAGTAAAAAGAGAGGGGATCCAAGGACAGAGGGAAAGAGGGAAAAAAAGGAAATTAGAGGCAAAGATTATAGATCAAGATGGAGAGGAGGAGATAAAAAGGAGAAAGAACAAGAAGAAAAAAGAAGAAAGAAGAAAAAAGAAAGAAGAACGAAGAAAAAGAAGAAAAGGAAAAAAGGAAAATAGGAAAAAGGCGGAGAGGAAAAAGGGAAGGGAAAGGGAAGTGGGAAGATCAAATAAGAAAAATAAATTAAAACATTATTTAAAAAATAAAATAAATACAAGGGAACAGAGATGTCTTATCTGTGTCTCCCACGCTGTCTGACTCACTGCATCAAAGGTGGGCGCTCTCTGTGCGCCTATACCGACCTCTCATTCAGGACCGCTTGGATACAATGGTCTGGTGGAGAGGGGTAGATATAGTGGCCTTAATTAGGACAAGATGCAGCTGATGTGAATCACCGTCGCGGCCCAGGGGGGCGGGGCCGGAAGTCCGGAGATATCCCTCCAAATATGGTCAAGCCCGAAGTGGCCCTTGATGGCTATTAGAGTGCCGGGGGCCGGAACCCATGAAAATCCCCTAGGACGTGCGCCGGGGGGAAAAGGCCGGGATGAGGGCGCGTCAGCCTGAACTCCGCCGTCGGCGGCGACGCTCGCCCCGCGAGTGCCGTAGGGAAATGTAGTTTCCCAACTGCACACGCGGAATGCCAGCTGAGCAGGCCGCCGGAAAACAGAGCCTTCGGGCGGCCTAGTGCGCTCAAAGAGCGCAAACTGAAAACGGGGGGGGGGGGGGAAAAGAGGGGAAAAAAAGGGGAAAAAAGGGGGGTAGGGGGAAAAAAAGGCGGAAAGGGGTGGGGGGGGAGGAGGGAAAAAAGAAAAGAAAGAAAGGGGAAGTGGAAGGGAGGAAGAGGAGGGGGAAGGGGGAGAGACCAAGGGCAGGTGGGGGAAGAGGATGGAGCTGAAAGAAGGAAAGATTGAAGATGAAAGTAAAAATAAAATAAAAATAAAAATAAAAATAAAAATAAGGGGATAAAAAGCAAATATATATATAAATATATATATAAGAAAATTTTTTCTATACATATAATAAAATAACAAAACAAAGATGTAACTGAAAATAAGAAGGGGAGGGGGGTGGGGAACAGAAGAAGAAAGGATGGGGGAGGGAACAGAAAAAGGGGAGGAGCAAGGAACAACCAAGAGATGAAAAAGATAAAGAGAGAAAGAAGAGAGAAGAGAAGAGAGAGTCCGTGGGCAGAAAAATCTGGGCAGAAAAAGTTCTTCAAGTGGGTTCTAGGGTTGCAGAGAGAACCACGGTATCTCATCATTTAATCCAACCGTGTCTGTGTGCAACCTCCAAATCCAACGTTGCTCAGCCCTAAAAAGTTTTTCAGACATGTTGGTGGTCGAGGGGGAAAATTGTTCCAGGACTGTCCATGACATGTCGTCTGGGGAATGATTTTTTTGTAAGAAATGGCTGGTAAGTTTAGTAGCATCTCGTTTGCACCTGATCGTGCTCCTGTGCTCACAGATTCTGATGCTAACTTTTCTAGTGGCCATCCCCACGTACTGAAGTGGGCAAGGGCATTTGATTAAGTAGATTACGTTTTTGCTGTTACAATTGGTAAATGATTTTTGCACCCAAGGGGTTCTAAGGTTGAGGTTGATTGTGGTGGATTTTTGGGTAAAGGGGCAAACACTGCAGTTGCCGCATGGGTGGTGACCAGCAGGGGGGGCCAATTGCCAGAGTGTGGTCTGTGCGGGTCGCCGTTTCTCCTTTGGTCTGGTATGGACCACCATATCACGTATATTACTTGCTCTCTTATACGCGTGTAGTGGTGGATCAAAGGGTAAGCCACCTGAAGTCAGGATATTCCAATTGTCTTTTATGATCTTTTGAATTTCATTAGATAAAGGATTGAATGTGGTCACACAAACGATCTTGTCCAAATTTGACTTCGGTGCGTGGGGCTGTAGCAGCTGGTCTCTATTGTTATTGCGCGCTCTTTTTAAAGCCCTGCTCACTAGGTGTGGGGGATAGTCTTTGGTGTGTAAATTCACAGTTAATTTGTCTGCATGTTTGCGATAGTCAATCACTGAAGAGCAGTTTCGTCTTAACCGTAGGAACTGCCCAACCGGAAGGTTATCTCTTAGAGCTCGAGGGTGGAAGCTCTGATATTGTAACAGATTATTACAGTCCGTTGGTTTGTAGTATACCTCAGTGGCTAACCCTCAATCATTCTCATAGATAAGTAAATCCAGGAAAGGTAACTTGTTGTCGCCTATGTTCATTGTGAACGTGAGGAAAGGGTTTGCTCCGTTAAGCCAAACTGCAAACGCCTGGGCTTCTGCCCTACTTCCCGTCCATATTAGCAGTACATCGTCGATGTATCGCTTCCAGAGTTTTATCTGGTCACGGTAGGGGTTCTCCTCATTCAAAACAATTTGTCTTTCAAAATGGTCGACGTATAGACATGCTAGACTAGGGGCGAATGTGCTGCCCATTGATGTACCCTGTGTCTGTAAGAAGAAACTATCCTCAAATTTAAAGTAGTTTCTGGTGAGAGCGAGATGTGCTAAGTCCAGGATAAAACCCGGAGGGGTTTGGGATTCATTCATGTGAGTTTCCAGCAGGTCACTTATCACTTCCAAGGTAGCCTCTTGCGGAATATTGGTGTATAGTGACTCCACGTCAAGGGTAATCAGGAGCTCCTTGGTTTTGTCAAAAGTTATAGAATCCAGTAAAAGGAGGACATGGGTGGTGTCCTTCAAATAGGTAGGGATTCTTTTAACTAGTGGTTGTAGAAAGAAATCCACGAATTTTGACAAAGGCTCTAGTGCTGAGCCTAGACCGGAAACTATGGGTCGTCCGGGGGGGGGAATCTTTTCTTTGTGTACTTTTGGTAAAATATAAAAGTACGGGATTTTTGGATTGGTCTGTATCAGGAAAGATGCCTCATGATCTGTAATCCAGTTGTTTTCTTTCCCTTTAGATACTAGGAAAGTGATTTCTTCTTGAACATCGGTAGTAGGATCGCGTGCCAGACGTTTATAGTGTCTGGTGTTCCCTAGTAGTCGCTCACACTCGTCTCTGTACATTTGTTGTGGGAGGATCACTGTAGCCCCACCCTTATCTGCTGGTTTTATAATGATGGTGGGGTCAGCTGTGAGGCCCTTCAGTGACTCTATTTCGTTTTGGCTCATATTGTGGAATATTTTGTTGGGTGCTTTTGTGAGACCATTGATTCTTAGGGATACTGATTTTTCGAAGGCCAGTACCTCCGGGGGCATTTGCCCTGCCGGGGGACAGAAAGTAGATTTGGGACGTAGTCCCGTGTTCTGTGTGGGAGTGTCATATTCCTTCCCAAGGAAGAAGGTCTTTAGGCGGATCTTACGGAACAGGCCCGCTAGTTCTGTTCTAGTTCTGAATAAATCAACCTTCGGGGTAGGTACAAAGTTCAAACCTTTGTTTAATGCTAGAATTTCGGTTTGGCTCAAACTCCGGTTGCTTAGATTGATGATGTTGTCTGTCTTTTCAGGGGCCAGTTTCACTTTGTCTTGCTGGTCCCTGGGACGGGATCCCTGTGTAGTGGATTTTCCAAGGCATCCTCTTTTGGGCGCCACTGTACCTCTTTTCTCCTCCCCCTGTCCCTCCCGTGACCTCTGTCTAAAAAAGGCGGCGGGGGTTCGGGAAAGGACCATTGGGCTGGGTGTTGCAGGTAGGGTGCTTGATATTGTTGAGGAGGGCCATATTGATTTGGCCAACCCCATTGTTGGTTAAAGTAAGGCGGGTAAACGGGAGGAGCCGGTGGAAAATTCCATCCTCCTCGACGTTGCCCACGCCACCCACGGCGATATCGTATGTTTCCTGAAGAGTTACTGTCACTGTCTGAGCTGATATTGCCCCCGGATGAGGTGTCAGAAGTGTTGGTGGAATTCTTTGCTACATAATCAGGTTTTGTGTAGGGATATATCCTTTCCAGGGAAAAACGATTCAGATCTTTTTGGAATTTGGCTATTTTTTGCTGAGTTAGGTATTCTTTATATTCATTCATGTTTTTGTTTACCTCCTCCAGTTTCTTTTTGAAGGAGAGAATACTCACACCTGACTTCAGGTTGTTCTCACTGGTTTTTATCTGGACCAGTAGGGTTTCAGAAAGCCTAGTGGCTGTTTTTATAATTAATATCAGCCAATCTCGAGTGCATTTCCATGCTATAAGTGACCAATCTTTACGAAACTCAAAGTCGTCAAGGAATATGCGGGGCTCATTAGTAACGAGTAGTCCGTTTGGTGCAGAGTTACTACGGAGGTATTCCGTGAGAACGGCTCCATGTAGTATAGTCTTAACTTGGGAGCGTTTTAATTCCACTAGGGTGTCCCAGTCCCCCAGTTGGGACAAACTCTTTGACAGAGCCGTGTCCCCAAGAAGTGAAGGGGCTGCGAGGATAGCTGATACTTCATCGTCATTGAAGGAGAGACCGTCTGCCATGGTGTGGGTGGGGGGAAAAAAGAAAAGGAGAAGGGAAAAAAAGGGATCTGAATGTAGAAGATAGACGCGGGAACCGAAGTTCTAAGGGACGCAGACGAGGTAGGGGTGCTCACTGAAAAACAGCAAGCTATGACTCTCACAATCGAGAGATAAGGATAAGAAAGCTCTCGCAGCCGGGCGGCTGCTCTACTATCACATTACACAAGGGAGAGCGGATGGGAGCAAGGGGAAAAAACCAACCCGTACTCGGCTCCCACAAGAACACAATCACAAAAAAGGGGAGTACGGGGTTGTATATGAAGTGGGGGGGTCAGTAGTGTACTAATTGTGACGCTAGACCACTCGTAGTCCTCAACTAGAGGTGAAAATTGGGTGGGCTGTGTAGTGATGTTCGGTCAGGGGGGAAGGTGAGGAGTTGGGGAAATAAACAAGGAAAGGAAAGTTTCCTTTACGGACTAGGTGGTCTCACACACTATATAGTGTCATGCTTCATCATATGACCACCTAGCCCCACCCAGGTAGGACAGTGCCACCTGGGCGGACTCAACCTCACTGTTAAAAGAACAGGAGGGAGTGAGTAAATTAATCTTATTCCTGGAAATAGGGATCCAGCTATACTAGGGAAATAAAAACACCTACTCAGGTACCCGGGTAACTTTAATGGGGGTCCTGTGTGGTGTGGTTAAAAAGGATGGGGAACCAGTGTGAGAGCAATGACTCACAAGGTCACCTGTCTAAAATGGGGTAGCCGACATGTTTCTGCCCTTATGGTGGAGCTATGGAGAGTCTCTGGGCATTCATCAGGGCATTGGATCCCTGTAGTGATTCCTACTTGAACACTGCGAAAATAATCACATATGGAAAGGAGGGCCTACCTTAACCAAGAAAATATCTGGGGAGGACCTAAAGAAAAAGGGATGAAAACAGACCGAAACATAGTGAATAATAAAACACAGCACACCAATCCACACGTGTCAAAATTCATGCACGCCGCAGAAGTGCTGGTTGCAAAATTTTTTACACCGCAATAGCATCGAGGTAGATAATGCACGGTACGTATTAGGATGGGAAGACAATTTCTTACCCTCACACTTGAGGCTACTGGCCTCTGGTATCCTGGAGAGGGAGCGTCCCCTTATAGTAAGACTCTAAGGTTCCAGGGGAAAAAAGGAGAAGGAACAGGAGAGAAAACCGATAATCATAAAGGTGATTAAAGGAATGCAGGGGAGGGGAAGAGAAGAGGAGAGTGAGGAGAAAGGAAAACAAGGAAAAAAAGGGGGGGAAGGAGTAAAAAGAGAGGGGATCCAAGGACAGAGGGAAAGAGGGAAAAAAAGGAAATTAGAGGCAAAGATTATAGATCAAGATGGAGAGGAGGAGATAAAAAGGAGAAAGAACAAGAAGAAAAAAGAAGAAAGAAGAAAAAAGAAAGAAGAACGAAGAAAAAGAAGAAAAGGAAAAAAGGAAAATAGGAAAAAGGCGGAGAGGAAAAAGGGAAGGGAAAGGGAAGTGGGAAGATCAAATAAGAAAAATAAATTAAAAAATTATTTAAAAAATAAAATAAATACAAGGGAACAGAGATGTCTTATCTGTGTCTCCCACGCTGTCTGACTCACTGCATCAAAGGTGGGCGCTCTCTGTGCGCCTATACCGACCTCTCATTCAGGACCGCTTGGATACAATGGTCTGGTGGAGAGGGGTAGATATAGTGGCCTTAATTAGGACAAGATGCAGCTGATGTGAATCACCGTCGCGGCCCAGGGGGGCGGGGCCGGAAGTCCGGAGATATCCCTCCAAATATGGTCAAGCCCGAAGTGGCCCTTGATGGCTATTAGAGTGCCGGGGGCCGGAACCCATGAAAATCCCCTAGGACGTGCGCCGGGGGGAAAAGGCCGGGATGAGGGCGCGTCAGCCTGAACTCCGCCGTCGGCGGCGACGCTCGCCCCGCGAGTGCCGTAGGGAAATGTAGTTTCCCAACTGCACACGCGGAATGCCAGCTGAGCAGGCCGCCGGAAAACAGAGCCTTCGGGCGGCCTAGTGCGCTCAAAGAGCGCAAACTGAAAACGGGGGGGGGGGAAAAAAAGAGGGGAAAAAAAGGGGAAAAAAGGGGGGTAGGGGGAAAAAAAGGCGGAAAGGGGTGGGGGGGGGGAGGGAAAAAAGAAAAGAAAGAAAGGGGAAGTGGAAGGGAGGAAGAGGAGGGGGAAGGGGAGAGACCAAGGGCAGGTGGGGGAAGAGGATGGAGCTGAAAGAAGGAAAGATTGAAGATGAAAGTAAAAATAAAATAAAAATAAAAATAAAAATAAAAATAAAAATAAAAATAAGGGGATAAAAAGCAAATATATATATAAATATATATATTAAAAAAAAAATTCTATACATATAATAAAATAACAAAACAAAGATGTAACTGAAAATAAGAAGGGGAGGGGGGTGGGGAACAGAAGAAGAAAGGATGGGGGAGGGAACAGAAAAAGGGGAGGAGCAAGGAACAACCAAGAGATGAAAAAGATAAAGAGAGAAAGAAGAGAGAAGAGAAGAGAGAGTCCGTGGGCAGAAAAATCTGGGCAGAAAAAGTTCTTCAAGTGGGTTCTAGGGTTGCAGAGAGAACCACGGTATCTCATCATTTAATCCAACCGTGTCTGTGTGCAACCTCCAAATCCAACGTTGCTCAGCCCTAAAAAGTTTTTCAGACATGTTGGTGGTCGAGGGGGAAAATTGTTCCAGGACTGTCCATGACATGTCGTCTGGGGAATGATTTTTTTGTAAGAAATGGCTGGTAAGTTTAGTAGCATCTCGTTTGCACCTGATCGTGCTCCTGTGCTCACAGATTCTGATGCTAACTTTTCTAGTGGCCATCCCCACGTACTGAAGTGGGCAAGGGCATTTGATTAAGTAGATTACGTTTTTGCTGTTACAATTGGTAAATGATTTTTGCACCCAAGGGGTTCTAAGGTTGAGGTTGATTGTGGTGGATTTTTGGGTAAAGGGGCAAACACTGCAGTTGCCGCATGGGTGGTGACCAGCAGGGGGGGCCAATTGCCAGAGTGTGGTCTGTGCGGGTCGCCGTTTCTCCTTTGGTCTGGTATGGACCACCATATCACGTATATTACTTGCTCTCTTATACGCGTGTAGTGGTGGATCAAAGGGTAAGCCACCTGAAGTCAGGATATTCCAATTGTCTTTTATGATCTTTTGAATTTCATTAGATAAAGGATTGAATGTGGTCACACAAACGATCTTGTCCAAATTTGACTTCGGTGCGTGGGGCTGTAGCAGCTGGTCTCTATTGTTATTGCGCGCTCTTTTTAAAGCCCTGCTCACTAGGTGTGGGGGATAGTCTTTGGTGTGTAACTTCACAGTTAATTTGTCTGCATGTTTGCGATAGTCAATCACTGAAGAGCAGTTTCGTCTTAACCGTAGGAACTGCCCAACCGGAAGGTTATCTCTTAGAGCTCGAGGGTGGAAGCTCTGATATTGTAACAGATTATTACAGTCCGTTGGTTTGTAGTATACCTCAGTGGCTAACCCTCCATCATTCTCATAGATAAGTAAATCCAGGAAAGGTAACTTGTTGTCGCCTATGTTCATTGTGAACGTGAGGAAAGGGTTTGCTCCGTTAAGCCAAACTGCAAACGCCTGGGCTTCTGCCCTACTTCCCGTCCATATTAGCAGTACATCGTCGATGTATCGCTTCCAGAGTTTTATCTGGTCACGGTAGGGGTTCTCCTCATTCAAAACAATTTGTCTTTCAAAATGGTCGACGTATAGACATGCTAGACTAGGGGCGAATGTGCTGCCCATTGATGTACCCTGTGTCTGTAAGAAGAAACTATCCTCAAATTTAAAGTAGTTTCTGGTGAGAGCGAGATGTGCTAAGTCCAGGATAAAACCCGGAGGGGTTTGGGATTCATTCATGTGAGTTTCCAGCAGGTCACTTATCACTTCCAAGGTAGCCTCTTGCGGAATATTGGTGTATAGTGACTCCACGTCAAGGGTAATCAGGAGCTCCTTGGTTTTGTCAAAAGTTATAGAATCCAGTAAAAGGAGGACATGGGTGGTGTCCTTCAAATAGGTAGGGATTCTTTTAACTAGTGGTTGTAGAAAGAAATCCACGAATTTTGACAAAGGCTCTAGTGCTGAGCCTAGACCGGAAACTATGGGTCGTCCGGGGGGGGGGGAATCTTTTCTTTGTGTACTTTTGGTAAAATATAAAAGTACGGGATTTTTGGATTGGTCTGTATCAGGAAAGATGCCTCATGATCTGTAATCCAGTTGTTTTCTTTCCCTTTAGATACTAGGAAAGTGATTTCTTCTTGAACATCGGTAGTAGGATCGCGTGCCAGACGTTTATAGTGTCTGGTGTTCCCTAGTAGTCGCTCACACTCGTCTCTGTACATTTGTTGTGGGAGGATCACTGTAGCCCCACCCTTATCTGCTGGTTTTATAATGATGGTGGGGTCAGCTGTGAGGCCCTTCAGTGACTCTATTTAGTTTTGGCTCATATTGTGGAATATTTTGTTGGGTGCTTTTGTGAGACCATTGATTCTTAGGGATACTGATTTTTCGAAGGCCAGTACCTCCGGGGGCATTTGCCCTGCCGGGGGACAGAAAGTAGATTTGGGACGTAGTCCCGTGTTCTGTGTGGGAGTGTCATATTCCTTCCCAAGGAAGAAGGTCTTTAGGCGGATCTTACGGAACAGGCCCGCTAGTTCTGTTCTAGTTCTGAATAAATCAACCTTCGGGGTAGGTACAAAGTTCAAACCTTTGTTTAATGCTAGAATTTCGGTTTGGCTCAAACTCCGGTTGCTTAGATTGATGATGTTGTTTGTCTTTTCAGGGGCCAGTTTCACTTTGTCTTGCTGGTCCCTGGGACGGGATCCCTGTGTAGTGGATTTTCCAAGGCATCCTCTTTTGGGCGCCACTGTACCTCTTTTCTCCTCCCCCTGTCCCTCCCGTGACCTCTGTCTAAAAAAGGCGGCGGGGGTTCGGGAAAGGACCATTGGGCTGGGTGTTGCAGGTAGGGTGCTTGATATTGTTGAGGAGGGCCATATTGATTTGGCCAACCCCATTGTTGGTTAAAGTAAGGCGGGTAAACGGGAGGAGCCGGTGGAAAATTCCATCCTCCTCGACGTTGCCCACGCCGCCCACGGCGATATCGTATGTTTCCTGAAGAGTTACTGTCACTGTCTGAGCTGATATTGCCCCCGGATGAGGTGTCAGAAGTGTTGGTGGAATTCTTTGCTACATAATCAGGTTTTGTGTAGGGATATATCCTTTCCAGGGAAAAACGATTCAGATCTTTTTGGAATTTGGCTATTTTTTGCTGAGTTAGGTATTCTTTATATTCATTCATGTTTTTGTTTACCTCCTCCAGTTTCTTTTTGAAGGAGAGAATACTCACACCTGACTTCAGGTTGTTCTCACTGGTTTTTATCTGGACCAGTAGGGTTTCAGAAAGCCTAGTGGCTGTTTTTATAATTAATATCAGCCAATCTCGAGTGCATTTCCATTCTATAAGTGACCAATCTTTACGAAACTCAAAGTCGTCAAGGAATATGCGGGGCTCATTAGTAACGAGTAGTCCGTTTGGTGCAGAGTTACTACGGAGGTATTCCGTGAGAACGGCTCCATGTAGTATAGTCTTAACTTGGGAGCGTTTTAATTCCACTAGGGTGTCCCAGTCCCCCAGTTGGGACAAACTCTTTGACAGAGCCGTGTCCCCAAGAAGTGAAGGGGCTGCGAGGATAGCTGATACTTCCTCGTCATTGAAGGAGAGACCGTCTGCCATGGTGTGGGTGGGGGGAAAAAAGAAAAGGAGAAGGGAAAAAAAGGGATCTGAATGTAGAAGATAGACGCGGGAACCGAAGTTCTAAGGGACGCAGACGAGGTAGGGGTGCTCACTGAAAAACAGCAAGCTATGACTCTCACAATCGAGAGATAAGGATAAGAAAGCTCTCGCAGCCGGGCGGCTGCTCTACTATCACATTACACAAGGGAGAGCGGATGGGAGCAAGGGGAAAAAACCAACCCGTACTCGGCTCCCACAAGAACACAATCACAAAAAAGGGGAGTACGGGGTTGTATATGAAGTGGGGGGGTCAGTAGTGTACTAATTGTGATGCTAGACCACTCGTAGTCCTCAACTAGAGGTGAAAATTGGGTGGGCTGTGTAGTGATGTTCGGTCAGGGGGGAAGGTGAGGAGTTGGGGAAATAAACAAGGAAAGGAAAGTTTCCTTTACGGACTAGGTGGTCTCACACACTATATAGTGTCATGCTTCATCATATGACCACCTAGCCCCACCCAGGTAGGGCAGTGCCACCTGGGCGGACTCAACCTCACTGTTAAAAGAACAGGAGGGAGTGCGTAAATTAATCTTATTCCTGGAAATAGGGATCCAGCTATACTAGGGAAATAAAAACACCTACTCAGGTACCCGGGTAACTTTAATGGGGGTCCTGTGTGGTGTGGTTAAAAAGGATGGGGAACCAGTGTGAGAGCAATGACTCACAAGGTCACCTGTCTAAAATGGGGTAGCCGACATGTTTCTGCCCTTATGGTGGAGCTATGGAGAGTCTCTGGGCATTCATCAGGGCATTGGATCCCTGTAGTGATTCCTACTTGAACACTGCGAAAATAATCACATATGGAAAGGAGGGCCTACCTTAACCAAGAAAATATCTGGGGAGGACCTAAAGAAAAAGGGATGAAAACAGACCGAAACATAGTGAATAATAAAACACAGCACACCAATCCACACGTGTCAAAATTCATGCACGCCGCAGAAGTGCTGGTTGCAAAATGTTTTAAATCGCAATAGCATCGAGGTAGATAATGCACGGTACGTATTAGGATGGGAAGACAATTTCTTACCCTCACACTTGAGGCTACTGGCCTCTGGTATCCTGGAGAGGGAGCGTCCCCTTATAGTAAGACTCTAAGGTTCCAGGGGAAAAAAGGAGAAGGAACAGGAGAGAAAACCGATAATCATAAAGGTGATTAAAGGAATGCAGGGGAGGGGAAGAGAAGAGGAGAGTGAGGAGAAAGGAAAACAAGGAAAAAAAGGGGGGGAAGGAGTAAAAAGAGAGGGGATCCAAGGACAGAGGGAAAGAGGGAAAAAAAGGAAATTAGAGGCAAAGATTATAGATCAAGATGGAGAGGAGGAGATAAAAAGGAGAAAGAACAAGAAGAAAAAAGAAGAAAGAAGAAAAAAGAAAGAAGAACGAAGAAAAAGAAGAAAAGGAAAAAAGGAAAATAGGAAAAAGGCGGAGAGGAAAAAGGGAAGGGAAAGGGAAGTGGGAAGATCAAATAAGAAAAATAAATTAAAAAATTATTTAAAAAATAAAATAAATACAAGGGAACAGAGATGTCTTATCTGTGTCTCCCACGCTGTCTGACTCACTGCATCAAAGGTGGGCGCTCTCTGTGCGCCTATACCGACCTCTCATTCAGGACCGCTTGGATACAATGGTCTGGTGGAGAGGGGTAGATATAGTGGCCTTAATTAGGACAAGATGCAGCTGATGTGAATCACCGTCGCGGCCCAGGGGGGCGGGGCCGGAAGTCCGGAGATATCCCTCCAAATATGGTCAAGCCCGAAGTGGCCCTTGATGGCTATTAGAGTGCCGGGGGCCGGAACCCATGAAAATCCCCTAGGACGTGCGCCGGGGGGAAAAGGCCGGGATGAGGGCGCGTCAGCCTGAACTCCGCCGTCGGCGGCGACGCTCGCCCCGCGAGTGGCGTAGGGAAATGTAGTTTCCCAACTGCACACGCGGAATGCCAGCTGAGCAGGCCGCCGGAAAACAGAGCCTTCGGGCGGCCTAGTGCGCTCAAAGAGCGCAAACTGAAAACGGGGGGGGGGGGGGGGAAAAGAGGGGAAAAAAAGGGGAAAAAAGGGGGGTAGGGGGAAAAAAAGGCGGAAAGGGGTGGGGGGGGGGGAGGGAAAAAAGAAAAGAAAGAAAGGGGAAGTGGAAGGGAGGAAGAGGAGGGGGAAGGGGGAGAGACCAAGGGCAGGTGGGGGAAGAGGATGGAGCTGAAAGAAGGAAAGATTGAAGATGAAAGTAAAAATAAAATAAAAATAAAAATAAAAATAAAAATAAAAATAAGGGGATAAAAAGCAAATATATATATAAATATATATATAAAAAAAATGTTTCTATACATATAATAAAATAACAAAACAAAGATGTAACTGAAAATAAGAAGGGGAGGGGGGTGGGGAACAGAAGAAGAAAGGATGGGGGAGGGAACAGAAAAAGGGGAGGAGCAAGGAACAACCAAGAGATGAAAAAGATAAAGAGAGAAAGAAGAGAGAAGAGAAGAGAGAGTCCGTGGGCAGAAAAATCTGGGCAGAAAAAGTTCTTCAAGTGGGTTCTAGGGTTGCAGAGAGAACCACGGTATCTCATCATTTAATCCAACCGTGTCTGTGTGCAACCTCCAAATCCAACGTTGCTCAGCCCTAAAAAGTTTTTCAGACATGTTGGTGGTCGAGGGGGAAAATTGTTCCAGGACTGTCCATGACATGTCGTCTGGGGAATGATTTTTTTGTAAGAAATGGCTGGTAAGTTTAGTAGCATCTCGTTTGCACCTGATCGTGCTCCTGTGCTCACAGATTCTGATGCTAACTTTTCTAGTGGTCATCCCCACGTACTGAAGTGGGCAAGGGCATTTGATTAAGTAGATTACGTTTTTGCTGTTACAATTGGTAAATGATTTTTGCACCCAAGGGGTTCTAAGGTTGAGGTTGATTGTGGTGGATTTTTGGGTAAAGGGGCAAACACTGCAGTTGCCGCATGGGTGGTGACCAGCAGGGGGGGCCAATTGCCAGAGTGTGGTCTGTGCGGGTCGCCGTTTCTCCTTTGGTCTGGTATGGACCACCATATCACGTATATTACTTGCTCTCTTATACGCGTGTAGTGGTGGATCAAAGGGTAAGCCACCTGAAGTCAGGATATTCCAATTGTCTTTTATGATCTTTTGAATTTCATTAGATAAAGGATTGAATGTGGTCACACAAACGATCTTGTCCAAATTTGACTTCGGTGCGTGGGGCTGTAGCAGCTGGTCTCTATTGTTATTGCGCGCTCTTTTTAAAGCCCTGCTCACTAGGTGTGGGGGATAGTCTTTGGTGTGTAACTTCACAGTTAATTTGTCTGCATGTTTGCGATAGTCAATCACTGAAGAGCAGTTTCGTCTTAACCGTAGGAACTGCCCAACCGGAAGGTTATCTCTTAGAGCTCGAGGGTGGAAGCTCTGATATTGTAACAGATTATTACAGTCCGTTGGTTTGTAGTATACCTCAGTGGCTAACCCTCCATCATTCTCATAGATAAGTAAATCCAGGAAAGGTAACTTGTTGTCGCCTATGTTCATTGTGAACGTGAGGAAAGGGTTTGCTCCGTTAAGCCAAACTGCAAACGCCTGGGCTTCTGCCCTACTTCCCGTCCATATTAGCAGTACATCGTCGATGTATCGCTTCCAGAGTTTTATCTGGTCACGGTAGGGGTTCTCCTCATTCAAAACAATTTGTCTTTCAAAATGGTCGACGTATAGACATGCTAGACTAGGGGCGAATGTGCTGCCCATTGATGTACCCTGTGTCTGTAAGAAGAAACTATCCTCAAATTTAAAGTAGTTTCTGGTGAGAGCGAGATGTGCTAAGTCCAGGATAAAACCCGGAGGGGTTTGGGATTCATTCATGTGAGTTTCCAGCAGGTCACTTATCACTTCCAAGGTAGCCTCTTGCGGAATATTGGTGTATAGTGACTCCACGTCAAGGGTAATCAGGAGCTCCTTGGTTTTGTCAAAAGTTATAGAATCCAGTAAAAGGAGGACATGGGTGGTGTCCTTCAAATAGGTAGGGATTCTTTTAACTAGTGGTTGTAGAAAGAAATCCACGAATTTTGACAAAGGCTCTAGTGCTGAGCCTAGACCGGAAACTATGGGTCGTCCGGGGGGGGGAATCTTTTCTTTGTGTACTTTTGGTAAAATATAAAAGTACGGGATTTTTGGATTGGTCTGTATCAGGAAAGATGCCTCATGATCTGTAATCCAGTTGTTTTCTTTCCCTTTAGATACTAGGAAAGTGATTTCTTCTTGAACATCGGTAGTAGGATCGCGTGCCAGACGTTTATAGTGTCTGGTGTTCCCTAGTAGTCGCTCACACTCGTCTCTGTACATTTGTTGTGGGAGGATCACTGTAGCCCCACCCTTATCTGCTGGTTTTATAATGATGGTGGGGTCAGCTGTGAGGCCCTTCAGTGACTCTATTTCGTTTTGGCTCATATTGTGGAATATTTTGTTGGGTGCTTTTGTGAGACCATTGATTCTTAGGGATACTGATTTTTCGAAGGCCAGTACCTCCGGGGGCATTTGCCCTGCCGGGGGACAGAAAGTAGATTTGGGACGTAGTCCCGTGTTCTGTGTGGGAGTGTCATATTCCTTCCCAAGGAAGAAGGTCTTTAGGCGGATCTTACGGAACAGGCCCGCTAGTTCTGTTCTAGTTCTGAATAAATCAACCTTCGGGGTAGGTACAAAGTTCAAACCTTTGTTTAATGCTAGAATTTCGGTTTGGCTCAAACTCCGGTTGCTTAGATTGATGATGTTGTTTGTCTTTTCAGGGGCCAGTTTCACTTTGTCTTGCTGGTCCCTGGGACGGGATCCCTGTGTAGTGGATTTTCCAAGGCATCCTCTTTTGGGCGCCACTGTACCTCTTTTCTCCTCCCCCTGTCCCTCCCGTGACCTCTGTCTAAAAAAGGCGGCGGGGGTTCGGGAAAGGACCATTGGGCTGGGTGTTGCAGGTAGGGTGCTTGATATTGTTGAGGAGGGCCATATTGATTTGGCCAACCCCATTGTTGGTTAAAGTAAGGCGGGTAAACGGGAGGAGCCGGTGGAAAATTCCATCCTCCTCGACGTTGCCCACGCCGCCCACGGCGATATCGTATGTTTCCTGAAGAGTTACTGTCACTGTCTGAGCTGATATTGCCCCCGGATGAGGTGTCAGAAGTGTTGGTGGAATTCTTTGCTACATAATCAGGTTTTGTGTAGGGATATATCCTTTCCAGGGAAAAACGATTCAGATCTTTTTGGAATTTGGCTATTTTTTGCTGAGTTAGGTATTCTTTATATTCATTCATGTTTTTGTTTACCTCCTCCAGTTTCTTTTTGAAGGAGAGAATACTCACACCTGACTTCAGGTTGTTCTCACTGGTTTTTATCTGGACCAGTAGGGTTTCAGAAAGCCTAGTGGCTGTTTTTATAATTAATATCAGCCAATCTCGAGTGCATTTCCATGTTATAAGTGACCAATCTTTACGAAACTCAAAGTCGTCAAGGAATATGCGGGGCTCATTAGTAACGAGTAGTCCGTTTGGTGCAGAGTTACTACGGAGGTATTCCGTGAGAACGGCTCCATGTAGTATAGTCTTAACTTGGGAGCGTTTTAATTCCACTAGGGTGTCCCAGTCCCACAGTTGGGACAAACTCTTTGACAGAGCCGTGTCCCCAAGAAGTGAAGGGGCTGCGAGGATAGCTGATACTTCCTCGTCATTGAAGGAGAGACCGTCTGCCATGGTGTGGGTGGGGGGAAAAAAGAAAAGGAGAAGGGAAAAAAAGGGATCTGAATGTAGAAGATAGACGCGGGAACCGAAGTTCTAAGGGACGCAGACAAGGTAGGGGTGCTCACTGAAAAACAGCAAGCTATGACTCTCACAATCGAGAGATAAGGATAAGAAAGCTCTCGCAGCCGGGCGGCTGCTCTACTATCACATTACACAAGGGAGAGCGGATGGGAGCAAGGGGAAAAAACCAACCCGTACTCGGCTCCCACAAGAACACAATCACAAAAAAGGGGAGTACGGGGTTGTATATGAAGTGGGGGGGTCAGTAGTGTACTAATTGTGACGCTAGACCACTCGTAGTCCTCAACTAGAGGTGAAAATTGGGTGGGCTGTGTAGTGATGTTCGGTCAGGGGGGAAGGTGAGGAGTTGGGGAAATAAACAAGGAAAGGAAAGTTTCCTTTACGGACTAGGTGGTCTCACACACTATATAGTGTCATGCTTCATCATATGACCACCTAGCCCCACCCAGGTAGGACAGTGCCACCTGGGCGGACTCAACCTCACTGTTAAAAGAACAGGAGGGAGTGCGTAAATTAATCTTATTCCTGGAAATAGGGATCCAGCTATACTAGGGAAATAAAAACACCTACTCAGGTACCCGGGTAACTTTAATGGGGGTCCTGTGTGGTGTGGTTAAAAAGGATGGGGAACCAGTGTGAGAGCAATGACTCACAAGGTCACCTGTCTAAAATGGGGTAGCCGACATGTTTCTGCCCTTATGGTGGAGCTATGGAGAGTCTCTGGGCATTCATCAGGGCATTGGATCCCTGTAGTGATTCCCTACTTGAACACTGCGAAAATAATCACATATGGAAAGGAGGGCCTACCTTAACCAAGAAAATATCTGGGGAGGACCTAAAGAAAAAGGGATGAAAACAGACCGAAACATAGTGAATAATAAAACACAGCACACCAATCCACACGTGTCAAAATTCATGCACGCCGCAGAAGTGCTGGTTGCAAAATTTTTTAAATCGCAATAGCATCGAGGTAGATAATGCACGGTACGTATTAGGATGGGAAGACAATTTCTTACCCTCACACTTGAGGCTACTGGCCTCTGGTATCCTGGAGAGGGAGCGTCCCCTTATAGTAAGACTCTAAGGTTCCAGGGGAAAAAAGGAGAAGGAACAGGAGAGAAAACCGATAATCATAAAGGTGATTAAAGGAATGCAGGGGAGGGGAAGAGAAGAGGAGAGTGAGGAGAAAGGAAAACAAGGAAAAAAAGGGGGGGAAGGAGTAAAAAGAGAGGGGATCCAAGGACAGAGGGAAAGAGGGAAAAAAAGGAAATTAGAGGCAAAGATTATAGATCAAGATGGAGAGGAGGAGATAAAAAGGAGAAAGAACAAGAAGGAAAAAGAAGAAAGAAGAAAAAAAAAGAAGAACGAAGAAAAAGAAGAAAAGGAAAAAAGGAAAATAGGAAAAAGGCGGAGAGGAAAAAGGGAAGGGAAAGGGAAGTGGGAAGATCAAATAAGAAAAATAAATTAAAAAATTATTTAAAAAATAAAATAAATACAAGGGAACAGAGATGTCTTATCTGTGTCTCCCACGCTGTCTGACTCACTGCATCAAAGGTGGGCGCTCTCTGTGCGCCTATACCGACCTCTCATTCAGGACCGCTTGGATACAATGGTCTGGTGGAGAGGGGTAGATATAGTGGCCTTAATTAGGACAAGATGCAGCTGATGTGAATCACCGTCGCGGCCCAGGGGGGCGGGGCCGGAAGTCCGGAGATATCCCTCCAAATATGGTCAATCCCGAAGTGGCCCTTGATGGCTATTAGAGTGCCGGGGGCCGGAACCCATGAAAATCCCCTAGGACGTGCGCCGGGGGGAAAAGGCCGGGATGAGGGCGCGTCAGCCTGAACTCCGCCGTCGGCGGCGACGCTCGCCCCGCGAGTGCCGTAGGGAAATGTAGTTTCCCAACTGCACACGCGGAATGCCAGCTGAGCAGGCCGCCGGAAAACAGAGCCTTCGGGCGGCCTAGTGCGCTCAAAGAGCGCAAACTGAAAACGGGGGGGGGGGGAAAAAGAGGGGAAAAAAAGGGGAAAAAAGGGGGGTAGGGGGAAAAAAAGGCGGAAAGGGGTGGGGGGGGAGGGAAAAAAGAAAAGAAAGAAAGGGGAAGTGGAAGGGAGGAAGAGGAGGGGGAAGGGGGAGAGACCAAGGGCAGGTGGGGGAAGAGGATGGAGCTGAAAGAAGGAAAGATTGAAGATGAAAGTAAAAATAAAATAAAAATAAAAATAAAAATAAAAATAAAAATAAGGGGATAAAAAGCAAATATATATATAAATATATATATAAAAAAAAAAATTCTATACATATAATAAAATAACAAAACAAAGATGTAACTGAAAATAAGAAGGGGAGGGGGGTGGGGAACAGAAGAAGAAAGGATGGGGGAGGGAACAGAAAAAGGGGAGGAGCAAGGAACAACCAAGAGATGAAAAAGATAAAGAGAGAAAGACAAGGATGGAAGGAATAAGATTAATTTACGCACTCCCTCCTGTTCTTTTAACAGTGAGGTTGAGTCCGCCCAGGTGGCACTGTCCTACCTGGGTGGGGCTAGGTGGTCATATGATGAAGCATGACACTATATAGTGTGTGAGACCACCTAGTCCGTAAAGGAAACTTTCCTTTCCTTGTTTATTTCCCCAACTCCTCACCTTCCCCCCTGACCGAACATCACTACACAGCCCACCCAATTTTCACCTCTAGTTGAGGACTACGAGTGGTCTAGCGTCACAATTAGTACACTACTGACCCCCCCACTTCATATACAACCCCGTACTCCCCTTTTTTGTGATTGGGGCCGTATTTACAACATGACATTAAGGGCGTCATTCCGATCCCGGCGGGCGGCGGGCACCGCCCGCCGGGCGGAAACCACCCAAACACCGCCCGCGGTCAAATGACCGCGGGGAGCATTCCAACTTTCCCGCTGGGCCGGCGGGCGATCTTCAAAAGATCGCCCGCTGGCCCAGCGGGAAAGCCCCAGCAAAGATGAAGCCGGCTCCGAATGGAGCCGGTGGATTTGCTGGGATGCGACGGGTGCAGTTGCACCCGTCGCGATTTTCAGTGTCTGAAAAGCAGACACTGAAAATCTTAATGGGGCCCTGTTAGGGCATGGGCACTGCAGGGGCCCCCAGGGGCCCCACGACACCCGTTCCCGCCAGCCTCTTCCTGGCGGTGTAAACCGACAGGAACAGGCTGGCGGGAAGGGGGTCGGAATCCCCATGGCGGAGCTGCATGCAGCGCCGCCATGGAGGATTCCCTGGGGCAGGGGAAAACCAGCGGGAAACCGCCGGTTCCCCTTTTCTGACCGCGGCGTTAAAGCCCCGGAAGCACTGCCAGCCTGTTGGCGGTGCTTCCTCTGCCCTCTGCCCTGGCGGTTAGAAACCGCCAGGGTCAGAATGAAGGCCTAAGTCACAAAAAGTGGCCGAAGTCCACCTTCTACATCTGCCTCAGTGCACAGCGCCACTGGAGCGTCACAAAAAGTGACCCTCCAGTGGCGCTAATGCCTTGTAATTCTGGCCCCATGATGTGGTAAGATGGTGGTAGGTGTTAATTGGGTGAAGATTAATAGTTTGGTGGTTGACGGTGGATTGGCATACTCTGGAGAAAGAAACGCCAGTAGTTTGCTTGTATTTTTTTAAAAATAGAGTGGCGGTATACATGCTTTACCTCTGCGACCTATCTCCCCGTAAATGCTAATGTGCGATTCAATTAATGCATCACTCTGTCCACATCAATTTCTTTCTCTCTATGAGGAGTCTTCAGGTGGGATGGAAGCTTTGTTTGATGTCTTCAACGCCACAAAAAATCTAATAAACTGCTGAAGGCAAGAACAGAAATACAAGAG
Organism: Pleurodeles waltl; assembly: GCF_031143425.1. NCBI lineage: Eukaryota > Metazoa > Chordata > Amphibia > Caudata > Salamandridae > Pleurodeles > Pleurodeles waltl. The sequence goes on along the minus strand of NC_090445.1, from coordinate 1,654,226,546 downwards.
CGAGAAATGATCTGGACTTAGAGAGGATTCATATTAATCATGGAGAGTGACTGCTACAATATGTTTGGTAACTGAGAAATGCAAGGTAGTTTAAACTGTAATGAATTAACGCAAGTGAAAGATAATGAATGCAGAGTTAGTAACTAATGAAAGTAGACAACCAAATTAAAACTAGCCATAAGTCAACAATGTTCAGTTTTTCTTAATTTTGATGTTGGAGAAGGAGAAACAAGTAGGTATTTAAATGCATATTTTATTCACTGTAAGCACTGGGCTGCTCAAGTCCACGGACGCTGGCATCAGGCTGGATATGGTGGCATCAGGCTGGTCTTCAAAAAACTTAAAGATGGCCCCAAACAAGGGGTTGGAAAAATGTTCCTCTTTCCATGGAACAGGAAAGCACTTGCACCAGTCCTGCACATTCTAGCACAATATTGTTCTACGATGAGACAGTACTTCCACAACTTCTAATCACACTCCTGCGGGAAATAAAGTTAGCTATCCATTTGGTTTCGTTCTCAGTGAATAGCCATACTACTAAAACTCGCAGCCTTAGGGTGGTCTTCCCCCAAACCATTTATCTTTACTCCTCCTGTTTTGCTGAATCCGTCTTTTATGGGCCTTTTTCTCTGCACACTTTACCACTGTTACCCAGTGCTAACGTGCTTGTGCTCTCCCCTTTTAACATGGAAAAACTGCCTTAAACTCAATTGGCCCATTTAATTTACTTCCAAGTCCCTAGTAATGTGTTAGTACATGTACCCAGGGCCTGTAAATTAAATGCTAATAGTGGGCCTGCAGCACCTATTGTGCCACCCACTTAAGTAGCCATGTCAAACATGTCTCAGGCCTGCCATTGCAGCCTGTGTGAAGGTTCAAACTGCCAATCGACCCGGCAAAATAAACCTTTTGCCAGGATCAAACCTTACTTTGTAATACTTATTAGTCACCCCTATGGTAGGCCCTAAACAGCCCACAGAGCAGCGGGGTGCATTGTATCTAAAACATTGGACATGTATTTTTAAGTTTTAAATGTCCTGGTAGTGAAAAACTCCTAAATTCATTTTTCACTACTGTAAGGCCTGCGTCTCTCATAAGACACCATTGGGCTACCTTATTACATTTAATAAGCCATAACTTTCAATCTAGAGGAAGTAAGAAAGTCATTGTTGGTTTCTGGGGAATTGTAATTTAAAACCCTCTTTAATGTAAAGTTGGTTTTTAAGTCACAATTCTAGAAATGCCACATTTAGAACATTGGCATTTTCTTGCCCAACTACTTTGATGTCACATGACTAGGTGTGGTTGGAAGTTGGCCTTTGTGTATTCTTCATAGACAAACACACAATCAGGACTTTGGGTGTTGGCTATGCCATATGGTTCCTATAAATCTAGCAGGACTATGTATTAGACCAACACAAACTTCACAGTCTAGGGAGATAGGGCCTAATTCACAAAGGAGCCCCATAGCTGCGGTGGAGGCCACTCAGTTGCAGAAGGGGCCCCCGCTATCGCAGAGGTAGTCCCGCACTTGTTGCAGGAGCTCACAATGGAAAACCGCTGAACGGAGGTCCCGCCACGAGTGAAAGATGTTATTGGCAACCTCGAACATGACCACTCTGATTTCCAAAGAATTTGTGGAAACAGATCTACCTTTCAGTTGTTCACTCTTGCATGCCCAAGGTATACACTAGAAAGATACGAAAATGTATTTTCAAAATATTTATTAAAATAATTTTATTTTTGCAAAGATAGCCTGAGCTGCGATTATGAAGCAGATGAGACGTATTACTGTAATGAACAATATTAGAATGTCAAACAATACAAGAAATTCAACCATGCTAATTGTTACCAATATTACTCTATTACGATCTGTTACTAGTACTATGCTAAAGAGAGCCTAGCAGGAGTACCCTGTGCCAGATCTATTGGGATAGTCTAACCCCCATATCTTGGTCTTAGGTGCCAGGAAGCTGGTAAGTGTGCAGGATAAAGGTCAGGGTCAGCATGACTGCATCTCAGTCATAGTTAGCAGTGATTCCATGATAATCCCAACATGAAGTGGTCATCTTGCTGAATTCAGCGCAGAAGCTGTTTCTATAATAAAACACTGTCCTTATCGCACTGTTCCAGGGGAACAGAACAGCTTCTTTGGTTTGTCTAGCTGAAACCAGGTGTTTCCTAACAAGCGCAGAAAAAAAAGGAAAACAATGGCATTGTGTTCTTAGTGAATGACCATAGAGCTAAATGTGCTGACTAAAGGGCGACAATGCTTACCAAGCATAAATGCATATGCAGCACATTTACACTCTAGTGGAAAAGTATGTAAAAGTCACCATTAGAAAAAGATGTCAACCTAAAAGGGAAATCTAAACTGGAGACTAAATGTGGGCCTTACAACAGCAGCATGTCCATTTCTGGCAGGAAGAGGGATTAGCTGTCACCTACACCACTTGCAATTCGATGGGGCTGCCTCAGCACACACACAGAGGACTTCTCACTAGCCTATGGTGCTCCCAGACAGTCTGGGGCCAGGGCAGGGAGCAGGAAATTACAGACGCCTCTGTAGAGGGAAACTCTAGAAGTTTCTCCCACTTCAATGTGGGCACCAGGTATAAAAAAGCAAACCTCAGACCCACTCTGCAGTACACTCCTGGACGAGTGGGTACTACAGAAGAAGGATGCCCTATTGCCCTGCTGCTTCAGGCCTACCCAGCTTGTTGAGAAGGAAGACTGGACCTGTACCCTTTATCCCAGGCTGAAGTAAATCCATGGTTCAGTGGACTGACCTCTTGTTAGAGCTACAGATACATAACAACTCCAGGGGCTTCCATGCATCTGCCCAGCTGACTTGCTGCCTGGACCTGCAACTGAACCTGCAACTGGAGTGGCTGAAGCCCTGTTGGCTTCTACTAAGGTGAGTTCCCAGCCTCCAAGAGGTGTGCCCAAGGGTCTGGACCCTTGATGTGGCATCAGTTGAATTCCTTCTTAAAGAAAAGGAGAAATCCCGATGTTTTGGGCTATTCCCGACCAGCCTGTTTAATACACAATCTTACCACCTGCACTGTTTGTCAACGAAATCTGGCGAACCTGACTCTTTGCACTACAGGGACAACCAGCGATGACTGGCAGTGTGAGTTACGCACTTCACCCTACAGCATCAACAGCACTCAGTGATCACCAATATGAAACTCCTGCAACAACCATCCACGATGTCCATCAGGATCTTTGCGCTACAGTTATGACCATCCACGATGCTTGTAGTAAAGAGACAATCACCCACAATGCTCTCTCTGCTTCTCACAGCCTTCTCCACCATGAACAGAACTTTTTGCACTAGACGACAAGATGGCTGCGAGTGGTGCTTTGTGCTTTTAGGTGCTTTACTTACCTGAAATCTTTAAAGTTACATATCTCCAGTTCAACTAATTTTGGTGTCAAGTAGTTTATTACATTTGACTCTATTTGTTTGTGTTGTGTTTTCTTTTTATTGCTATTTAAGCACTGCATAAATACTTTACTCACTGTCTCTAAGTTAAGCCTGACTGCTTTTGTGCCAAGCTACTAGAGAGTTAAGCACAGGTTAATTTAGTGCCTTTTGTGGTTCCCCCTGACAAGGATGTTGGCTGTTGCTTGAGAAGAGATCAAACCTCCCTCAACCAAAAATCCCACACATACCAAATCAGTGTGCCAACATGTGTGATAGTGAATATGGCGACTTGCATGTGTGTGTGTGAGCTTGAGTCTAAATGTGTATGTTTGTCTATGAATTTCTGTGTGATTTATAAGAATATGTTTGTGTATGTGTGAAGTTCTTGTGTGTGTGATTGTGTGTTTGTGTGTGTGTGTGTGTGTTACAGATATCATAGTCGGTTGGTGGTTTAGAGTGAGAGACCCTTATGAGAGCTCTCAGTTTTAGGCCTGAATATGAAACCGCAAAGAACTCCAAATCACACGTGGGGAACCAGCCCTAGTATGGGCCATCAGTTGATAAGAGACAGGAGCCCAAAAGAGCCAATGACTGAACAGGTTATCAATAGGATAGCTCAAGAGGAGTCAATCAGAACCTGAAGCCATCTGACATCTGTGTTGCAAGAAATGAGTGACACATGTAAAAATATAAGATAGCAGCAGAAAGGCCACCAACTCTTTGGCTGATAAATAGTACCAGAGTCCAGGTAGAGGGTCCTTCTGCACTCCTACAACACATCAAGATGCCAACTCCGTTAACTTTGTCAGAAATTCAAGGCCTGGTCACCTGTTTAGTGAAAACTCATGGGACACAAGAAGCGTATTCTCTCAGGCTGGCTCTCAGTATTCCACCTTTGCTCATCAGTTTCCTTTACTCACCCTTGAAATGTGAGGGAGCCCTCTGGAACCTATACAGAGTGGCAGCATTAGCCCCCATCAAAGAATCTGCTTTGGAGGAATAGGTATGCCCAGCCCTAAGCCACATTATAGGGAGCAGAATCAGAGTATGGGCTACATAGGGGCAATATTAATATTTAAAAGGAAGGTTCTTCCCCTGTCAAAAGCCTTATTTTCATAGGGCGGACAGCCAGTTTAAACTGCATTGGTCAGGCTACAATGGTAGGCCTACTGCCATGTTTTCCTTTGGCACTATAGCCGATGGCACAACAAGTGCTACAGTTGACAGGTGATATTTAACTGCCAAATCCTTGAGTGTATTTACACACTCTATATTATGGACCTATAAGAAAGTTAGACATGCCAATCAGGGATAAGCCAGTTTCACACGTTTTAGGGCTTAGATCAAATACACAGGACACAGGATAGCAGTGTGCAGTTAAACAACACTGCAATAAAATTCAACAAAAATTGGGGGGGACCATGCAAAAAAGGGAATTTTCTCACAACATGGCACAAATAATAAACTATAGTCAATGAAATAACTAACTTATTATCCATGGGAAGTCACCTTGAATCTTAGCATTGTGTTTGTGTTAGATTTTGTTAGCATAGGGGCTTTTGTTTTTAAACTTCTGAAATTACCCTAACTGAATGATGTTACTTTTATGATGAAAGGGCATCTTAAGTAAACACAGGCAAAATTTTGCTGAAGCTAGCATAATCTTGCATTATTTCCAGCATTTTGTGTTATGATTTTAATGCAAAATACCAGAGAATATGCAATTACAAGAAAGTGGCACTTCATAGATGATGCTCCACTTTTCTTGCGCCCTCCCTAGCAGCACCTAACGATACCATGGGTATGCAGCATTTACAATATGGTGCACCATGGCGGTAATTAGCACAGTACCATCAACATTTTTGCTGCTATTGTGGCACTTTACTACACTAGCAGCAAAAATATTTACACGAGTGCAGCAAAGCACAGGGAGGCCCATTGTATATAATGGGTGTGTCATTTTAATGACTGCTCTGAGCAGGCATTAAAAATTATGGGAAAGTGGCACACTGGAATGTTGTAAATTTCACTGCAACATTATTTTGGGCCTCCCAGCTCGGGAACGCCCCCCTCGCATACATTATGCCTGATGCAGGCATAATGTGGCGCAAGGGCTTACAAAGTGGTGCAATACAAGCATTGCACAACTTTGTAAATATGGCATGGGGAAACTGCCTCCTTAATGCCACATTAGCCTAAAAATGATGCTAGTGTAGCGCAAGGCAGTGCAAGGGGCTTGTAAATATGCCCCGTAGCGTGAGAGCATGAAAACTACATCGAGAAACCAAATACAAGTGACTGTTTTCAGCGTCTTAATCAATTTTGTGCTTTTTTAGCATGAAATGCACCCTCACAATGTGATAAAAAGTAGCACAAAATGTCAAACCAGCATTTAAAATATTAATGTATAATTTCACTTAATATTTGGGCATTTTGCGTAATTTCCGCAAGAGAAATTACACATATTTCCCTCCATCTTAGTCTTCAGACATTTTTCTTTCAGGATCAACAAAGCTCCTCAGCAGAATCACAACGTGACCAACAAATTAGCACTTTAGTGTACAGGTCAAAGTCGATGATGCACTAGAAGTGTTTATAAATTATAATTATTAAACCGAACCTGCACCCTCCAGACCAAAGGCAGTCACTTAACATTTGCTAGGTAGGCCCAATTCGTAAAAACTAAAAACAGTTTGACCACACAGAACATCACAGTGGCACCACAGTTTCGGGTGCATTTCCCCTATTTTATGGTATATTGTTTTCTTACATCTCAAAAGTTACTGTTCTCAGCAGCCACCTGGTAGAGTTTAATAACCTGTTGATAAAGATAGGTAAAATGAGAAAAGAGCTGGTCTGGCCATTTTGATTACTGGCATTTCCCCTGCAGGTTACATTCAAGGAGGCTGCTTTCAGAGCAGGTTATGCTGCCATGACTGAACCATGGCCTCGTGACCTATTCTAGTTGCATAGCCACACTATCCTGCAATAGTGGGCTGGTTTGACCATATTCATGGTCCTTGTGATATATTGGTAGTCCTGATGTAGTGACTCCTAGTGTAATTGCATACAATGGAATCCAGTTAGGCACAGCCAGGATTTCACAACATTGAAAAACAAAAGTTATTCTTAATTGTTTTTTAATTCCAGAGGGAAATGATTGATTCCTCTTTCTTACCAGGACTCAACCAGGCCTCCAAGACCTGTGGGGAGCACTGAAACAGCTGATGATAGATAGCCAATATCTCCTCACTCTTCGTAGACACAATCGAGGTGGTGAGATCAGGGCAGTGCCCCCTATTGTGCTGTCAACCTAATTTCCACTGTCAGCTGTGGGTCTGCATTGCCTCAAACAAACGGCGCCAGATCGATGTCAATTCTGGTGGGCATGAGTACTTGTTCTACACTGTCGAGGTGAGAGTACAGCAGTTAGTGGAGATGGCTGTTCCAGAGCCTACAGAATTATGTGGCACAGAGTGTCAGAAATGAATGAACACCACCTCATACCACGTAATGGGATTTTTTTTTTATCTTGATCTGGAATGAGAGCTGGGTCACATAGGATGGCAGCAGGAACCCTGAAAGCCAGGAATGCGTAGGCCTGTTTTTATTGGTGAGAAGTGAGAACGAAATTTGTAAGGATGATGTATTTTCGGACCACTTGATCCCTCCGCTCCTACACTCAAGGTAAGAGTTGGCCTTCTTTAGTTTTGGGATCCTAAGCTCTTCATAGAAACTTTCTTTAATTCTTACCATTTTTGCTGTCATCTTCCGTAGGTGGTTTGCTCTTGAGTGGTGCTTGAGTAAGTGGTCTGGATCATCTTTCGTTTGTTAACCACCTTAGTTAAATAGGGCGGTGCAGATTCATGTGCAGCAGATTCGCCAAAGTTTAGCCAAAAGCAAGACAATCTCCACATGTCTCTGCCCTGATTCTTATTCTGCTTCCCCTTTTTCACTGTGAACTAATTGTGTGCAAGATATTTTGTTGTTAGCATGTTTCGTCAGGAGCACCTGGACTTCCGAGGGGCAATAGTTTGGGCCTGGACGTCTGCGTGACTATGGGCCAAATGTAGCAAGCTTTTTGCATGGTACTAACAGCGAATTTCGCTGTTTGTTACATGCAAAAAGCACATTGTGATGCCCATTCCCATTTTGCAAGTCGGTAACCTGGTGACCGACTCGCAAAATGGGAATGCGAGTCGCAAATAGGAAGGGGTGTTCCCCTTCCTTTTGCGATTCGCATCACGATGCAGAATTGCTTTGTGACCGCGAACGCGTTCGCAAAGCAATTCGCAGTTACCACCAGTGTCATACTGGTGGTAACCCATTTGCAAAAGGGAAGGGGTCCCTATGGGACCCCTTCCCCTTTGTGAATGGCCCTGCAAAAATTTGTTCAGAGCAGGCAATGGTCCTATGGACCACTGCCTGCTCTGAAAAAATGAAACTGACACGTTTCATTTTTTCGTGTGCAATGCAACTCGTTTTCCTTTAAGGAAAACAGGCTGCATTACAACAACAAAAAAACTGCTTTATTGAACAGCAGTCACAGACATGGTGGTCTGCTGTCTCCAGCAGGCCACCATCCCTGTGAGTGCAGGGACTCACAAGGGGGTTGCAAATTGCGACCCACCTCATTAATATTAATGAGGTGGGCCTTTGCGACCCCCTTGCGACTCGCAGGTGGTGTCAGGGACACCATCCTGCATCCGGATTTGCGACTCGCAAATTGCAAGTTGCAAATCCGGAATTTGCTACATCCGACCCTAAATCCCAAGAGGGTACCCTGCGCAGCTACATATGGTGTAAGTGCATCTGAGTGGTAAATATTGGTAAACTTGGCTGCGGTGTTGGTCATAATCTTTCTGTAGGTCGAAGAAGTACTTCAAACTATTTGCAGACATGATGCCCCCCTCTGGGATATACCAATATGGTGCAAGTGCAGTAGTGGCTGGTAATTTAGGCAGGTGGGGGGTGAATGGGCTACACACACATGCACTCAACTATTTACATGTACACTCACTCCCATGCATTCACAAGCGTGCACATATAGACCCACCATTCACAAGCACACACAGACCCATTCACAGCACACACTCACAAATACACATACATTCATACATTTTTGATGATGGCTGACCGGCCCATGAAATAGAGGGCAGAGGTGCCCAAACTGGTCTTAACTTAGGCCATCAAGTTGTGGTTGCAGGTTTAGATGCCGAGCTCTCCGGCAGTCTGCCCTGATATGTACCCCCAGATATCTAAAGCCTTCGGTGATCTTGGAGAGGTCTTCGGTCCAATACATGTACAGTTTAGTTTTGATTGTGCCAGTGCAGTTATAAATTTCTTCCTAGGACATGGTCTTACATATATCTTTCCCTTCACAGGAGCAAGTTTTCTTCTTGTGTAAATGAAGACTTTGTGATCAGCAACATCAGCTATTTCTGATGAGAGTTTATGTCCGAAGTGTGATAACAGTGAATGTTGTTATTCTGGTGGAACAATTCTGTAATCACAACTTCGGTCATCACTGTTTTGATTGATCTGATACAGATAGTGTCCATCATTCTAAGTACAGTGCAACACCGTTGTGCGATTCACCCTAGCACACATTACAATTTTTACTGCTGTTCTCCTAATTTTGCTCACGATTTCTACCTTTGCAAAGTTCTTGGTGAATAATGCGTGCAAACTGTATTTGAACTGATTCGCACATCTTTTTGCCCATCACCTAAAACACCTGTTCAGTTGTAGAAGCTGCAAGTGCAAAAAATTTGGCCCATATTTATGCTTTTTGACGCAAACCTGTGTTAGCGCAGGTTTGCGTCAAAAAATATAGCGCCAGCTAGCGCCATTCCAGGATGCCTGCCGGGCACCACATTTAAGGAATGGTGCAAGCTAGAGCTAAGGCCCGGTAAGCGTCAAAATACATGATGCTAACTGGGTAGGGGAGGCGTAGGGAAAACTGGAGGTTGTGCGGCAAAGAATGGCGCTAGTCAGGTTAGAGTAAAAAAATGAATCTAACCTGACTAGCGTAATTTTTTTTACGCACAACCCCCACGGACATGACTCCTGTCTTAGTAAAGCCAGAAGCCATGCCCCCCAAGCCCACTGGCCATGCCCAGGGGACTTATGTCCCTTGGGCATGGCCATTGGGCACAGTGACATGTAGGGGGACCCAAGTTAGGCCCCCCTATCGCACTTTAAAGAAAATTATAAATACTTACCTGGGATGGGTCCCCCCATCCATAGGTGTCCTCCAGATGTGGGTGCAGGTGGGTGGGGGTGTCCCTGGGGGCAGGGAAGGCCATCTGTGGGCTGTTTCCATGGTCTGTGACCATGGAAAAAGGCCCACAGGTCCCCTAACACCTGCCCTGACACAGGCGTTAAATAATGATGCTAAGGAGGCTTAGTGCCATTATTTAAGGCCTTCCTCCTACTGTGAGTGATTTTTGCATGGGAGGATAAATAAGGCGCTAGGGCCTTTGAGTCATTTTTTGCCCGGGAACACCTACCTTGCAGCTCATTGACGCAAGCTAGTTTTCGGCAGGCAAAAAATGACGTCAACTCCAATATTTTGGCGCTAGACATGTCTAGCGCCAAAATATAAATATGGAGTTAAGTTTGCGCCTGATTTGTATAAAAAAAAAATGACGCAAATCCTGCGCAGAGTATAAAAATGCCCCTTTGTGTCCAGCATAAAATCACACGAGTGCTCCATGGGTGCAAATACCGCCTGTTCCCGTTTGAGCGCTGTCGCTTGGACCGAAGCACGTGTAAGTGTCTTCAGTCTGAAGAAAGCAGTAGGAAGCATCGTAGAGTGTGAATACTCCACTCTCTTCTGAATAAAGGATCTGTAACTTTGAAAGGTCATTGCGCCATTGAACTTAAAGTATTCCTCCAGCAATGTAATCTATCACAGCCTATAAATAGATGGGACGGCTGCCACGGCTGCCACATCCAGCGGTCTTCAAGGAGTGGGGTTTAAAACACAAGCACTGTAATGACAGAAACGCAGCAAGCAGGGACTGGGAGCAAAGAGATCGGCAAGGCAGCGGAAAACAAAAAGTAAGGATTTCATGCACTCACATCCACACATGCACAGGAAGCACACTAGAACAACAGACACAAAGTTATAAAACACAAAACCTCCAAGTGGAGACGGTGAGTACATGGACCCTGAAAACAAGGACTGCAAATAGAACATATCAAACAATCAAGCGGGAGCCACTCATGCAGACACCTAAGGGATTTAATTGGGGGGTGGGGGGGGCTCTAGGTCTCACACCAGTCCATACAGGGCCCTAAATCGATGTCCGTAGCTCTACACGCAAACATGCATTTCTTTACAATGTCTGTAAAAACATTATTCTAATCCATGTCAGGAAGTCATTCCAGTTTATATTTCACCTCTTATTTACTCTTGCACTCCCTAAGAGTACTTGCTTTCTCCAGTATGTTTTGTTTCTGTAGTTTTTTCCATCCTTTCACTCACCGATTCTTTCACTCACTCACTCACTCATCATTTTAAATACCGATCCTTTCAGCCATTCATCCACCCATCTTCTCACCCACTCATCCATCCTTTCACTCACACATCCATCCTTTCACCCACCCATTCTTTAATCCACCCATCCTTTCACCCAGTTGTCAGTCCACCCTTTTACCAACCCATCCTTTTAGCCACCTATCCATGCATTATTAATCCCCCATAGATCCTCCCACCCACCCCACAACCACCCATGCATCATCTAACCCACCATCCTTTCTCCCATCTATTCTAATGTCCTTTTACCCACCCGCCTTTTCACCCACTCATCATCCATCCTTTCACCCAGCTATCCTTTCACCCACTCATACATCCATCCTTTCAGCCACCTTTTCTTTCATCCAGTCATCCTTCTTTTCCGTTTCTATAAGCCCAGTGCTTTCACCTTAACAGCGTTAGTGTTAGTTTTGAGCTGTTATATGCCAAGTTTCAGACACAAGAGGCCTATTGAGAGCCCCACCACCGCTGTTACTGCTAAAGCGGGGGCTTAACGACGCCCCTGATTGACTCTGACTCCTCTCAAGTCTTGTGAAGGACATGAGCGACAGACAGGTCAAATAAAGTGTGTTAATTAGGTACTAGTCTTCTTCCTCAAATGGCAGGAGGAGAGTAACGTGGTATTGAGGATTGAAGAATGGGTTCTGCAGAAGCAATGTCATACCTCACACCTCCCAAGAGCAGGCGTAACGCGGGGAATTATTTTCATTTCTCCCTTTGTTTTTTTCTCTTTCTATGTGTGCTGCATTCTGCAGCACACATGGAGAGAGGAAAAAACGTCTTGGTATTTTTTTGGGCAGCAAAAGTGGCCCTTCCTGCACAAAAAAATTCTGCATGCAACTCAGGCCCCCTTTCGCCATGGTGCAAGGGTGCCTGTGTTGGCGCCAGGTAGCCAGTTGTGCGCCAGTGCAGGAGTGAAGGACAGGAATGCAATGTACTGCATAAGTACAGTGCGTTCCTGCCCTTTCACATTGGCGCTGGGCAGCAAAGCAAGAAGACTTGCTGCACCGCCCTACCCCAGTTCCCCTGCATTTTGTAGGCCGTAATGCAGCACTACAGTGGTACTGCTTACTGCGAAGCACAATTAAAAAACCTCCATGTGTAAATCCCCACCTCCATCTCTTCTACTTTTTCTATGTGGAGATATCCACACATATACATTTACTAAATAGTTGTGTGGGAGGGACCAGGGATGTGGAGGGAAATAGGGAATATAACCGTCAAAACTAGTATGTTTAAGGCTGCATAAGGAGGGGTTTGAGTGTGGTAAGGAAGGGCTTGGGGACATGCTAATAAAACACCCACCAGCAAAAGAATAAGCACATAGCTATTCTCAAGCTACAATTTTAAAGTTACCACAGCTCAAAAGGCCATAAAAGAGTCATAAACATACCCTCAGCCCAGCCTTAGAGTAAGTCCAGTCCCACACATGGCCACTCACAGGTACTGCATGAGACTCACTATAAAATATAATAGAGGCAGGGCCTCAAATTAGAACCTCATAGAAAATTTTAAAATAAAATAATTGTTTTGACTTTCTTAAAACTATATATACATTTGATACATTTCAAAACATATATAAATACTAAATACATACTAATTTTAGTAGAATTTTTTAATTGTAAACATAAATGTAACTTTATTTTTAAAGAATACTTATATTTATATATTTTAATTATATATGTAATGTTTAATCATGTATAAAACACAATAAAAATACAAATTTTAGTTTATACAAGATTGTTTAAATACATTTTAAAAAATAATTTCACTTTATAATATTTAGATTAATTGAATATTTCATGCACAATTGAGTTAATATTGCTGTAGCATGTTTTATTTTGTTCTACATTTAAAATAAAGATATCAAATTAGTTTGTATTAATATTTTTACTAATTGTTTTTTAAGGTTGAGTAAACGGTCAAGATTTTACAATCGGAGATCTCCATCCTGTTGGTGGAGAATGTGCTTGCATGTGAAAAGTGCTTAATTTGTAAATAAAAACGTGCCAGTGCCCAAAGCCCTCCTCTTAAACATGCGGCTGTTGCAATTAAATGTGTGATAATGTAATACTGAGGCAGCATAATCCTGAAGCCGTTTAGGGCCTCTTCAATCCACTAAAAGCCACTCGCTGCCCCTTCAGCTCACTCTGCAGCTTTCTGCTTTCTCCCATTGTGACGCTTTTTCGTTTTTGTCTTCCTCCGTCTTTCCCATATGTGTCTTTTGCTAGCAGCAAATGCTTAAGGCAGAAGACTAACCAGAAACAACAAGCACAAATTAAGCACTGCTAGTAATAACATTACACCTGTAAATTTGGCTGCACCCCCTGCTTCAGGGTGTGGTGACATATACGTCTACACTTTGTAGTACATTTACACTCAACAGTGGTGAATAGCCAAATACAGAAAATTTACTTCAAAATGTAAGAGCAAATTTACACATGTTAATGTTACCTTTGTGAATAGGATGTCTCAAAAGTAGAAGCAGGGCAAAGGCTTCCAGCTGCACACCATCTAGCCTTACTCCAGTGGTGTGGAAAAAAATTGAGGTAATATGTAGGAAAAACATATGAACCAATGGAAAAAGGATTTTTAACAAGGCAACATCCATGACTGATAAAACAAAGTGAAGCTACTTGACTTGAATAATAGGAGTAACAATTATTTATTTATTTTGTTATTTAATTATACATTTATGTATTTGTGTTTATAGTGCACGCTTGTGAATAGGTGTCACCTCACAGAACTAGCTTAACAACAGAACTTGGACTGTGTTGTCCATTCGTTTACTGCCTAGTGTGGATGGTAAGACCTTTGATTGGGAGCTGTAGAGGTACAGCACTTTCAGGTGCCAGTCCTCTGGAATATTGGGGTGTGTGTTTAGGTCTTGTTCTTTGTCGGGTTTCCTGAAGGTGATTGGAACAGACGTAAAGACCTTGATGAAGAGGTTCAACTGCCGCTCAAGTCTGAATTCAGTGAGTTCCAAAGCTGGTAAAATTACAGTGGTGGGTTGAGATACGTAAGACCATTGATGAAGTGCCAGAGAGAAAACATGTATTTTAGAAAGCATTGTGATGGGAATCTAAACCATAATCACACTTAAAAAGCATATGTTAAAGAAGCAGCACAGGGCCTTATGCTGGCAGATAATTTGTTGGTCCGTCGGGGTGGGAAGATAGGCAGGGTCAATGGCCTCCACCAACCTAAAGAAGGACAGTTTGCCCTACTAGAAATCCCTGTCTGTCTGGGGAGGACCTATGTACTGCGAGGGGAGTCACCACTTCCACAGTCATTTCTGCTAGGTAGCGCTCAGGACACCAGCACAGAAAGCGAGAAGAAACGCAGCATATCTCAGTAAATATGACACATTCCAGCTCTCTCCATTTGATGCAGCACAGGAAGTTGTCTCTCTGGGTTGTGCCAAATGTTAGTAAATCTGGCCTTAAGTACTTCGAGGCATATTTATAATGCCCTAGCGCTACCTAGCACCACATTAACATCATTATTTTTACATTAATGTGGTCCAACGAGGCCAAAATCCCAGCGTCATATTTACAGAGTGGCGCAACGCATGCATTGTGCCCCTCTGCAACCCTTTGCGCTACATTATGCCTTCACCAGGCATAATGTATACAAGGGGGCGTTCCCCCATTAGGGGAGACGAAAAATGGCATAAGGAAATCTATAAGATTTCCTTGTGCCATTTTTTACTGCACTTTTCCTGCCTGCTCAGAGCAGGCGTTAAAAGGGGCCTTCCATTCTTTAGAATGGGACCCTATGTACTCTGCAGGAGTAGCACCAATATTCTGGCGCTACTCCTGCAGAGTACATCAATAGCGTCATGAGAAAATACGTTATTGCTCCCTACCCTGCACCATGGTGCACTGTATTTTAAATACGGCACACACATGGTGGCAGTAGAGGAGTGCTAAGGGGCGCAAGGGACTTTCCATAAATCTGCTCCTTAGTACCAAATGATAGCAAAAGATTTAAAAGTTGCTAATTAAAATAATCTAATGTCCATGTTCCCTCGTTTTCTTTTAAACTGCACTGGAAAGTGTCTGAGAATAATTACCAGTGACCGGGATTAATTCAATCACTGTACCCATCACTTTTTGTTTTTCTAGCAAGATGCCTAAGTCGCAATGTGTAGGTCTAGATATGGGTACAGTGCTTACTGTGTCAGTGGGCACAACCTGTACCTCTGTGGCATGACTGAGATAGCCCTAAAACAGTCTGGGGAAGCTTCTGTTTCTGCCTAAAGGTGTCTTGGCTTGGTAGTTCGCTGTGGTCTGTTCCTATTTGAGCAGGACTAAGTCCGATTTGCACATGACTAGACTCTGTTTAGAGTAGCATATTGGGCAAAAAATGCAATAGACTTGAATTCAGCCCTGAGTAATTTCCAGTGGCTGAGATCAATTCAAGCATTCCAACCATCAATGAAAAAACATGTGATCTGCCAAAATTCTTCCACCATTGCTACAGAATAAGTCTGTGAGTAAAGCACCAGTTGTGGAGATTTGCAAATGACAAGCTTGAATCCCAGAAATGTAGTTTTCCATCATTTTAAGATTTGTAAATGGAGCACCCTTAACTTGGGTAGTGGTAACACCTATTATTGATGCATGCTTAGAGGCATATGGCCTGATTTAGAGTTTGACAGACAGGTTACTTCATCACATGTACAACAGATATCCAGTTTGCTTTATTACAAGTGCCATAGGATATAGTGGATTTGCAATAAGGTGGACGGTCTGTCATTGACTGCTTACAATCCAGTCGGTTTGTCTTGTCTGCTTATACCTTCAGTACTTTCTATTACCACTGCTTTATGCTCTGGTGCTTTGGTCTTCATTGCCTCAGCCACCATACTCTAATCCCCTTAGTATCACTTGTAAGCATCAGCCGTGTGTACTTGAGTTTGAGTGCTTGGGTGCTTGAATTGAAGCACTAGGATACCATTCCTTCAATCATATTGTTTATCCAAAGCTCTCCTTCCTGTGGCCTTCCAGTGCAGGAGTCCAGGGTCTAGCCATGCAGGTAATTGGAAATCCATGTAGTTAATCCAACTCCAGGAGAGTGGGTTGGCCACACTTTGGAGATACCCATCTCCCTTTGACCTGGGTAGTCCTTGGAATTATTAACCTAACCATTTAAATCACACTCCAAGCTAAATCAAACCATCTGCAGGTGGTAAAGTAGACTGCCCAAGAACTGGTCCTCTTTTTGTAGCACTATGAAGGTAGGGTAAAGGAGAGAGAGAGTGGAGTGAGCAATTGGCCCCTCTTAAGGTAAGTCATAGTCTGCTTGTCACTTATGAAAGCACTAGGTCACCAGTTTGCAGCATGCCCTTCTGCCAGCAGCCCTGCATCCTCCTGCAGGGGCAACAAGAATTGGAGTCC
Source organism: Pleurodeles waltl (assembly GCF_031143425.1). Lineage (NCBI taxonomy): Eukaryota > Metazoa > Chordata > Amphibia > Caudata > Salamandridae > Pleurodeles > Pleurodeles waltl. The sequence continues at coordinate 1,654,210,171 of NC_090445.1, read as the reverse complement.
TGGCGATTAGTTCAAACTCTTCCGGGTGACTGTAAAAAGGCCAACCTACAGTGCAGCTGTAAGTGTAAACTACGCAAAGTTTGCGTAATCTCTTGCACCACAGTGAAGCGGAACAATCACAGCAAATGCCCTTTTCAGACTTCACAAACATACCCCACTGCACAGTTCATGCAACACAAACCAAGCTGAATCACAAGATCAACTTATACATGGCCCCTCTTGCTGCCTTCGTCAGAAGCCATGGTATGAACATCGTGTCATACGCTGATGACATACAACTCATCATTTCCCTCACTGAAGACTCAGACACGACCAAAAGGAACTTTCACGCAGAAATGGAAGTCGTCGCCACCTGGATGAGAGAAAGCTGCCTCAAGCTCAATTCCGACAAGATGGAGCTCATCATCTTTGGAAACGCCACCTCGGCTTGGGTCGACTCCTGGTGGCCCACAGACCGCAGCACTCCCCCTGCACTGACCGAGCACTCCCGCTACTTGGGAATCATCCTTGACTCCTCGCTATCCACGACCCGCCAGGTGAACTCTGTCACCTCCTCCTGCTGGCACACACTCCGCAAACTTCAGAAGATGTTCAGATGGATCCCAGCAGACTGTCGCAGGACAGTCACCCACGCCTTAGCCACAAACAAGCTTGACCACAACAATGCCTTCTACGCCGGCACTTCAACTAGGAACATCAAAAAACTTCAACTCATCCACAATGCCTGGACCTCCCTCGCCGAGAACACATCTCCCAACACTTGAAGACCCTCCACTGGCTACCGGTCAAGAAGCAATTCACCTTCAAGCTTCTCACCCACACATACAAGGCCATACACAACGCAGGTCCAGCCTACCTGAACCACCTTGTCTCCTTCCACACCGCCGTCAGATCCCTCCGCTCCTCCCAGATAGCCCTGCCCACAGTCTCTCACATCTGCAAAACCACAGTCGGAGGACGATCTTTCATCTACACTGCAGCAAAGAGCTGGAACAACCTCTCCCTCAGACAAAGCCCGTCGCTCACCATCTATAGGAAGAACCTCAAGACGTGGCTCTTCAGATGAGGCCCCTCGCCTCCTCCCAGCGCCTTGAGAGCCTCACAGGTGAGTAGCCACACTTTAAAGACATTGATTGATTGATCTCTGAAAAAATAAACTTGACCGAGAAATGAGGTTTCAAACATATGGCCATATCTCAAATTAATCGTGTTGATAGGTGCAATGCAAAAGTTTAAACTTGTGTTTTGTATTAATTAGTTTTTGCCTCATCTCACACATATACCCCAAATACTACCTGGGTTATCCGTAACCATATGAAATTAAGGCCGATATTTATGAAAAAGTGGCACAACAGAGCTGATGCGTCACCTTCTCTCTGCCCACCTACCGGCACCTAACGACATCATGGTTGTGCCGTATTTACATTGCAGTGCACCATGGTGGTTGTTAACCACAAAAGTGTCAAACTTTTTGACACTATTGTGGCGCTCTGCTACCCCAGTGTCAAAACTTTTGATGCTAGTGTAGCAAAGTGCAAGGAGGCTCTGACCAGGCATTAAAAATGATGCCAAAATGGTGCAGTGAAATCTGTTAAATTTCACTGTGCCATTTTTGCGGGCCTCCTAGTGCCGGAATGCCCCCCTTGCATAAATTTTGCTTGACTCAGGCATAACGTGGTGCGAGAGGTACAAAGAGGCGCAATGCAAGCATTTAGTCACTTTGTAAATACGGTGCGAAGAAAAGACCACTTTAGCGCAGCCTTAGCATAAAAAAATAACGCTAAGGCGGTGCTAAGGGAGTGCCAAGGCGGCGCAAGGGGCTCTTAAATATGCCCCTAACTGAAAAATCAACATAGTAATTGATTTTATATAGCGCTTACTACCCCTGACGTGGCATCAAATCGCTTTTCTACGAGTAGGATTGTAGTAGGTAAACCACTGATATATGTGATCTGTGGATACATTAAAAAAACCTCCCTAATTACTTTAATAAGGTAGAACTCTTAGTTAAGACACGTGGCTTTTTAAGTCATTAAAGCAATGCAATAATGCTAAAGTTGGACTGGCTCTCTCTGTTGAAATGCCCCTGGCCCGATCCAGCTTGCTTTCTAGACATGACCTATATTTGGTCCTGGATGCTCCGTTATTAAGAGGGAGGCAGGAAGCGTTCCAGTTCCCTCGTTAGCTGCTTTTCCTTGCAGTACCCCTTCCAGACACATAAAGCTGCAACGAGCAAAGGATTGGCTGAGCTTCCAATTAAATTTTATGAAGTATTAGGAGTCTCTTGATTTAACTTGTTGAATGCTTTGGAATGGGATCAGTCCGCCTATTTGCTTCGCTTGGGAAGAAACGATGATCATTGAACAGCGCCATGTGATAGGTTTAAATCCCTGCTTTAATACAGCAGATTCATGAACCTGGGACTTATTGATGGAACAGAGATCAGCTTCTTTCGGTAGCAGTGACTTAAGGCTAACAAATGGGCCCAGTGTTCACAGTGCAGTATGCAGCCTGGCGCCGAGGTTTACTGATTGTTCACGCAACGGAGTGCAGCAACTAAAATTGCACTGCGTCACATCTAAAACACAGGGATGTACCATATTTAAAAGAATACGACGCATCCCTGTGTTTCCCCCTGCGCCGGCTCTAAATTAGCTGCTGAGTGCCAACGCAGCCACCCTTGAGCCACGGTGTGGAGATGGCTGAGTTGCGCGGGAGATTGTTTTTGTGCAGGAAGGGACACCTTCCTGCACAAAATCAATTCAATCTTCAGTGGTGATTTGCTCTTTCTATGTGTGCTGCAGAATGCTGCACGTATAGAAAGAGCAAAAAACGAGGAGAAATGAAAGCATTTCTCCTTGTTGCACCATGCTAACGGCATCCCTGGGGTGGCATTAGATTTTGGCTCTGCCTCAGGTTTACAAAATCTTGGAAATCTGGAGCAGCCCCAAAATGCAATGGGTGTTGCTGTGAAATGCCCACAGCAACACCCATAGCATGTGCCTTCCACGCAAAGTGCTGTGTGTGAAGGGACTGTATTTTCAAAGTGGCGTTAAGCCACAAAAAGTGGCTTAATGGCGCCTTGTAAATATGGCGCAGTGCACAGCACCACCAGGGTGTCACAAAAAGTGACACTAGGGTGGTGCTCGGGGCTTGTAAATATGCCCAATAGTGCAGAGGCATCCTACAGGCTGACCAGCTGATACTGCCATCTCCTACTTAGTGGTCTACACGGCTGCCTTTCAGGACACAGGCGCACATCATCGTGCAGATGGGAATGTGCAATGTCTATGATAGGATTTGCACTGGATGCATGCCCTTCCACTAAAACTTTCTACACCTAAACAAACGCAGAATAATTACCATAATTGAATGTGTGCTGGGCACTTCAGCAGACATGCAGTATTTATTTGTATGCAGAAATCAACAAATTAACCCTTGGTAAAGCCGACTTCCAGAAGGTGTTATTTTTTATGCAAAGCTCTGTCTGGCTATCTTATTAAATGGGTTTTTGTGTCATAACCTATGGGTGTTAGTGATGATCCAACCTAGTAATGCATCCTTGATGCAAGGTGATCCGTAGCAGTACAATTCAGGTTTTACACTGAAAAAAGCACCTTTGGAGTATATGCCATGAGCTGCTTTGTGTCACCTTTCATTGCTTTACACCGGATCAAATCATTAGTAAGTCTGGGCCTGAATCACAGCAGGAAATAAGGAAACTATCACTCAAATCATGTTTGTGCTGCACCTAATCACAGAAGAATTACAACTTGAACAAACACTGCACAGACACTCATTTCTCGAAGTCCAACAAACGTACAGATACTCATGCACTGCACGAGTCACTGGGCGGTGTACAACAACAGAACATATGATGTTGGGCAGTAAAGTACAGAAGCTGATGTGCATCCTACAGGAGCAATGCCAATGCATCTCATGGGAGCTCTGGGTGTTGTCCACCAGGGAGACACTGGACAATGCACAGTTGGGTTGAATAGACTTTCGTCCCTTATTGCCAAAGGGTAATCACAGCAGGAGACAGAGTGTGATGTACGGTGGGTGCACATGGTGTTTTTGCTGATGTTAAATGTCATGTGTGATGTCTTTAGTCATTACTGAGTTTTTCAACACTAATGTTTTGTGTCATAAAAGAAAAACACAAATAAATCCCAGAATGTAAAACTATATTGGCTGAAAAAACAGGCAACACCACGTGTGATATGGTTCAAACTATAGAAAGAACAGATCCATATATATATATATATATATATATATATATATAATCACACAAAGCGGTCCCATTGCAGTGCGCTTTCTCAGGCAGGTGCTAGCATTAGGGATGGACCTTCCCTTATTCCAATTTTCAAACTAAAATTACGCTGCACTCCAGAAAAGTTCATATGCATTAATATCAACTTCGTAGATCACCCACATCAACACCGACGTGTTTCAACCACCAGGTCTTATTCACATTTGGTGAGTGTATCTTCTATGTCTCCCATTTCTACTAACCCACTTATGCCCATAATGAGGCATTGTGGGATATGTAGTGCTGTCAAAAGTAAATATTTCCTCTGAGGTTTTGATTTGCGATTTACATGCATTATAAGGAAACATATACATTCAGACTCATTTTTAACCATTATCAAATATACATATTCATATTTCTTCCCTTAAATCTGTATTTTTTGGATTGCATTTTCGTATTCAATTTTCCGTTTTTATGCCAATCGGTCTCAGTGACCCAACACTATTTCGAACCATATCTGTATCTATGTCTGGACTGAATACAAATATACTTAAATGTCTTACTTTTAACAATTTATATTTCTCATTGATAACAGTATAAGTGAATATTGTTAATATGTATCACTTGTTCTGGGACTCAGTGCCTTATTTTTGTACATGAGTCTGAAGTTTGTTTCTTTCAATGTCCCATTTACTATTCTCTGTTGTTCGTCTCATACTTCACTCTTTTTGTACTCTGAAAGAAAGAATCATATTATATTGTTTGATTATATTGTTACTAATAGAGTCTACTTTTATAGATGACAATATAGTTCTTCATCCCCGTTCAATCCATAAGGAGTCTTGGTCCTTAGTTGTATGATTAAGCGTGATTCCAACCGCTTGAGTCTCAACCCTCTGTTACCCCCTCTCTCTTCCTTATCGATACTTTAAATGCCAAAGTATCTCATACTTGTCCAGTCTTTCCCAACGTGTGTCAATAGATGTTTTGTTATCCCAATATTCACATCTTTAGTCTATACTGCTCTAATATGTTCTAAAATCCATTTTTTTAAAGGGCATATAGTACTTCCTTCATATTGGAGCCCACAATTGCACTCAATCACATACACCACAAATGTGGTGTTGCATGGGATCCTTTTGTTAATAGTTATTTTGTTGCCTTTCAAATCTTGGAACTCTTTAGTATTGGCTCCTATACGATATGCTTTACACTTCCCACAGCACACAAAACCATTCCCTTGGATGTTTAGCCAATTTGATGTTTTTTTCATTTGAGAATGGGCTTCTTACTAAAAGATCCTGAAACGATGGTACTTTTCTGTATGTGACATTAGGTCTCTCCCCCAATAACTTCCCAATGTGTGGATCTTTTTTTATAACATCCCAATATTTGTTCACGATATTCAGAATTAGATGGTTTTCTTTCCTACATGTCATTACCATTCTTATCTTAGTTTATTCACTCTTTATTATGTCTATTTTATTCGATTTGTTGTAGAGTGTTTGAGTTCTTGTTAAAGATGTTGCTTTTTTCTCACCACGTTCAATATCCCTGTATCTATATCTCCTGTGAAACCTCGGAAAACAAGAAGAGGGTCTGGAAAGAATAAGAGGCTACCCACTAAGGAGCAGACAACAGGACAGAGTGAATCAACAGTTAAAAGACAAGATGCAAATTTAATCATTAATCTTTCAAAACATCAGCTAACTAAACAAGAAGTGGATCTTTTAAATAAGGGCCTAACCTTTTGCCCTGAAAAGCATTTTGATTATGTTGAGACCAGAATTGGCTTATACAAATTCACACGTGATTTTAAATTGGCAAAATGATTTTCCAAACATAGGTGCAAAGAACATATTTAGCAGGATAGGAGGCCCATGGCAACCAATCTGATTATAGAACAGAAATCAGATATTCAAATGGCATATGATCTAATGCATAACTTGGAAGGTCACAAATTATCTGAAACTCAAATATTGCAAGAATTGGAGATTGATACAGAGGGACACAAACATACCATCTTCAAACCAAGATCTAAATTCTGTCCAGTCCTTTCTCTGGGCAATAGAATTGATATATTCCATGAATTAGTAATGGAAGATATGGAAAAATTGGAAAATATTAAACGTACAAACAGAAGGGAAAACATTACTTTACAAGATTGACAAGCCCTTAAGGAACTAATGAATAACCCTGATTTGGAAATTAAACAGGCAGATAAGGGAGGAAATATAGTGATTATGGAGAAAAATTACTACCTAGCAGAAGCATATCGTCAACTCAATGTGATCACCAACTATGTGAAATAAAAACAAACCCTATGAATGATTTAATTATGGAACTCAATAAAAATCTTGAGAAATGGCATAATGAAGGTTTGTTGAATGATGGTGAAATACAATATTGAAGAAATGAGAGTCCAACCATCCCAATGTTATATTTCTTGCCAAAAATACATAAAACTCTTCAAAAACCTCCTAGGAGACCTATAATATCAAGTTGTGGCTCATTATATGAGAATGTATCAACATATTACTTCGTAGCACCCCCTAGTATCCACCCTTAGTTCATATGTAAAAGACACTGGTGATTTTCTTAGGATATTGGCTGAGACAGGATGGCAAGAAGGATACAAGCTGGTAACCATAGATGTAGTATCTCTTTATACATCGATAAGCCATGAATTGGGCTTGAAAGTGGTACAGTAATTCTTGCAACAGAGAGACATGAAGGAATTAAGACACTCCAAGTGGTAATACAAATGATGGAGTTATGTGTTAGAAATAATATATTTCTCCTTAATCACCAAATGCTAACACAGATATGTGGGATGGCAATGAGAGTTTCCTTTTCACCAAGCTACGCAAACCTTACCATGGGTTGGTGGGGAAAACATAGAGCTTGGATAATGAGGATAATGAGGGATACACGGAGAAAGCTGTAATCGGGCTGTGGTACATTGATGATGTGTTCCTTATATGGAATGGAACAGAAACAGAGTTTCTGCAGTATTTTGAAAAAGTGAATAAAAATGAGGAGTTTTTACAGTTCACATGCAACATCAGTACCACTCAAATTCAATTCTTGGATGTCTTGGTATTTATAGAGGAAAATACGATTCAGACCACACTAATATTGAAAAGCAACATTGACAAACAGTATCCTACATGGATTTAGCTTTCACCACAATTCATTCAAAGAAGCATCCCATATGGGGAGTTTATTGCGATGAAACAATACTGTTCAACAGAAAAAAAATGGAGGTGAAATTGCTGAAACAAAACAAAGATTCATTCAGAGGAGATATAGATACAGGGATATGGAGTGTGGTGAGAAAAAAGCAACATCTTTAACAAGAACTCAAACACTCAACAACAAATCGAATAAAATAGACATAATAAAGAGTGAATAAACTAAGATAAGAATGGTAATGACATGTAGGAAAGAAAACCATCTAATTCTGAATATCGTGAACAAATATTGGGATGTTATAAAAAAGATCCAGACATTGGGAAGTTATTGGGGGAGAGACCTAATGTCACATACGGAAAAGTCCCATCGCTTCAGGATCTTTTAGTAAGAAGCCCATTTTCAAATGAAAAAAACAACAAATTGGCTAAACATCCAAGGGAATGGTTTTGTGTGCTGTGGGAAGTGTAAAGCATGTCGTATAGGAGCCAATACTAAAGAGTTCCAAGATTTGAAAGGCAACAAAATAACTATTAACAAAAGGATCCCATGCAACACCACATATGTGGTATATGTGATTGAGTGCTATTGTGGGCTCCGATATGAAGGAAGTACTATATGCCCTTTAAAAAAACTGATTTTAGAACATATTAGAGCAGTATAGACTAAAGATGTGAATAATGGTATAACAAAACATCTATTGACACACGTTGGGAAAGATTGGACAAGTATGAGATACTTTGGCATTTAAACTATCGATAAGGACGAGAGAGGGGGTAACAGAGGGTTGAGACTCAGACGGTTGGAATTACGCTTAATCATACAACTAAGGACCAAGACTCCTTATGGATTGAACGGGGATGAAGAACTATGTTGTTATCTATAAAAGTAGACTCCATTAGTAACAATATAATCAAACAATATAATATGATTCTTTCTTTTAGAGTACAAAAAGAGTGAAGTATGAGACGAACAAAAGAGAATAGTAAATGGGACATTGAAAGAAACAAACTTCAGACTCATGTACAAAAATAGGGCACTGAGTCCTAGAACAAGTGATACATATTAACAATATTCACTTATACTGTTATCAATGAGAAATATAAATTGTTAAATGTAAGACATTTAAGTATATTTGTATTCAGTCCAGACATAAATACAGATATGGTTCAAAATAGTGTTGGGTCACTGAGACCGATTGGCATAAAAACTTGGAAAATTGAATACAAAAATGCAATCCAAAAAATTCAGATTTAAGGGAAGAAATATGAATATGTATATTTGATAATGGTTAAAAATGAGTCTGAATGTACATGTTTACTTATAATGTATGTACATCGCAAATCAAAACCTCTGAGGAAATCTTTGCTTTTGACTGAACTACATATCCCACAACGCCTCATTATGGGCATAAGTGGGTTAGTATAAATGGGAGACATAGAAGATACACTCACCAACCGCGAACAGTAACTGGTGGTCAAAACGCACCGGTGGTGATGTAGGTCATCTACGAAGTTGAAATTAAAGCGTACAAACTTTCCTGGAGTGCAGCGTGATTTTTGTTTGGAAAAAAAAAAATATATATATAGAGAGAGAGAGAGAGAGAAAGATAGATGAATAAATAGATAGATAGATAGATAGATAGATAGATAGATAGATAGATAGATAGATAGATAGATAGATAGATAGATATTACTTGCACCCCTGACATTCACCGCTTATGACCTGCCATATTACATCACTCAGGACGCTAAATAACTTTTTGAAGACATAACTAATGACAGAATATTGTGATGACCTGATTTCCTTTTATTTTGATGGAAAGATTTCCTCGTTATAAAAAAAATTGCATGTTTCTTTGCTTCTTTATAGCTGTATTTCTCATTTCAGTGCCACACAGTCTAACCCACACAGTGGCTTCCTATACGATTTTCATTTTCCATGACCCCCAGAAATGTCTCAGACACGGTATCCCAGGTTTAGTGCAGGTCTTTCATAATTCTTACACCAAAAAGCAGTGAAAAGTATTGCAAACAGCTACAGTACATAAACTTCCACATTCAACAATAATTTTTGATAATTGACCCTTTGCAGCACCCCAAGCTCTTTGCAACAACTCAGAGTTAATGTAAAGATGTTGGATGTATGGGACCACCAGAAGAACAGCCAAAGGTTATGGAGCGAAGCCAGACCTACTACAGTTGTGTGATCGGACCCAAATCCTAAAGTCTAGTGCAACCAGAAGCAAGCAAGGGGTCAATGTGTAACGTGGTTTAGACTCAACCATACATCTTGTACAACTCACCCCTTTGCAGTGGTCTATACGTAGGAATTCTGCGAGTGTACCTTTGGTACAAATCCTAGGATAACACTCGAACTGGCCTATGCAACTCAGCATGAGGATGAGTGTCCGCAAGAGCCGCCACTTTTATTTCAAACATCACTGGTGATGTCATCAGTTGGTGACTCCTCCTAAATCTGGAACTGTTCTACTTTCTGTGTCTATTAAAACACCAAACTGCAATTTCGCATGCAGTACTCCATTTCTTGAAGGACAGTAGATGTCGGTCAAAGCATCCTATGCTAAATATCATTGAAAGTGACGTGAAAGATAAATGCTTGCTGGGTGAACATTGTTGATGTCTGGGATCGTTTCATGGCTTGAAGTATTTCTGGAAAGATTGATTACTTTTCCTACAATGCTAAAGGAATGAAAACAGAAAATGATCTTCAATTAAAAAAAAATAGAGGAAAGAAACAAACATCCGCTGACAATGGCAGCTCTCCTAATAGAGTCAGCAAGCCCACTTCTGACACAGCAGCTCATATTAAATGTTACAGTCATTAGGCTAAGGCATATTTAAATGTCACTTTTCATTAGGTACAGTAGGCTTTGCTGACTTTGAGTACTGCTTTGTATCACTGGAAAAGTCAAAACTAACAAGCAGTAGCTGAGGCAATAGGTCTGGATTTAATGTGCGAATTCATGCAGTGGAGCCACATTATAGCAGGAAATAAGAAGCTAGAAAGTGACTATGTTGAAGGCTCCCGCGCTTTCTATAGACCTACTTTTATTTCTATTTCAAATAAAGGTCAAATGTCAAGGGAGCCATTGTTATAGTTCGTCTTTAGTTTCTGTGGCACAGAAAGAAGGTATAATAAAGGCGTTACCCTTGCCACACAATATTGGTCTGGCTTAGGAAAAAAAGAGATAACGGCATCGAAGGCAACAGAGCCTTCAATATGGGTATATTTTTAACACTAGTCAAAAAAAGGATGCACTAATGAGAAGCCACTAGGAGGAAAAGGTGGTAATCAGAAATGAAGGTGACACAAAGGGGAAAGTGAGAGACATGGTAAAGGGATATGATTGGGAGTGTTGGGCGGGGAAATGCAAAAGACACACGAAGGAAAGAGGGAGTGTCAGAGAGATGAACGAAAATGAATACTGACCATTACATTATCTGACTAATTTGTCCACCAGTCAAGCCATAGATCCTTTCTTTTTCCTCAAATGCCTTTTCTCACACTATAAGCATGGACACTATGGGCCTCATTACGACTTTGGCAGAGGGGATTACTCCGTCCCAAATGTGACGGATATCCCGCCCGGCAAATTATGAGTACATTATATCCTATGGAACCCGTAATAGGGTGGGCGGGATATCCGTCACATTTGGGACAGAGTAATCCCCTCCGCCAAAGTCGTATTCAGGCCCTAAATTTCAAAAGTCAACACTCAGTGGTATTGACCCTGACGAGAACAGAGGTGATCAGATGATCACAGTTCTGTTAACTGCCCTCTGCAAGTTCGAATTATACCACTTGCAAGGCTTATGAAATTTTAAAAATCCTACAAATTGTTTGTGTGGTGAGGTATTGTTTATTAAGATCTGTATGCCTTCCTATCATTGCCATTTTCCTTTCTGTTCCCTACATTTTTAACAGAGTGGCCCCATTTGGGGTTTGCATAGCCAACTAACTTTGATGGTCATCACAGATGACCATAGTCGGGTTGTTGTCACCATCATTTTGCTGCAGCAGTCTAGTTGGCAGCTGCTGCTCATGTATATGGTTATCCGGTATTTTCAAAGGCCTCCTGCAGTGCTAAAATAAAATGTAGGGCCCCATGTACTAACATTAGGAATACCGACTTCCTTGTGTGTGAAACTTTTGAGTTTCATTAGAGATTTCTATTGTCTCGCAAATAGACCTATCTCATGCATATTAATGTGGTAGGTCACAATTTACGACCCATTAGGTATCACAGCCATCACAGGGATGATGGCCTGCTGGGGTCAGCAGACCACCATGTCTTTGATTGCTTTTTAATAAAAAGCAATATTTTATTTTTCAATGCAGCCCATCTTTTAAAGGAAAACAAGATGTGTTTAAAAAAAAAAAAAATAGATTTGCAGTTTTGTTTTTCAAGAGTAGGGACAATTTCCTACTCGCAAAAGAATATTATTCATTAAATTCTCAAAGGGGACACTTGGAGACCCCATACCCTTTGGGAATGGGTTACCTCCAGTTTTAAACTAAAATTCTGTCGCAAATCAGTAATACATATCATACCGATTCAGTATTTGGAAGGGATGCCCTAAACACACCCCTTCCAAATACTGAATCACAAATGCAAAATGTGGTTCAGTAACAAGTTAGAGAATCACTTTTTGCCTTTTGTACTTTAGAAAAAGCATTTTTCTGGTCGCAAACAGCGCAATTCTGCGATTCGGCCATTTACGACTTGAAAAACTCTTTGAACATCTGGCCCTTATTCCTATTTATTCTTTAGTTTGTTAACTACCCTCTGGACTTTAGATTTACTGCCATCTGCATTGCTCATGGAATTTTAACAAACTGCTTGAATGTTTGTGCTGTCTGGTTTTGTTTTAAACTTTCTTAAGCTCTTCCACCTACTTTATTTTCCCTATTTTTCTTTCTGTACTCCAAAGTTGCTTAGAGAGACCCTATTTCAGCTTTCGTTGCCATCTTTGAGGTGCAACCAGTAGACCCATTATCGACCTCCATGTTTTTAGGGTGGTCTAGTTGTCAGGTGCTGCTCATTTATTTGCAGAACGTCTAATATAAATGACTGGAGTTAGGATAACTTCAGTCTGATGCTCTTTGTTCATGCTGCTTACATTGCTCATGATTTGTTTTAAATCTATTTGTATTTATGTAACATAAGGTCTTCTTTGTAACTCTATTAAACTCGTTTTTGCTGATTTATCTTTGCTACTTTCCTTATTCTGTGCCTTAAACATGTGATAGAGTGACCCTATTTGGAATTAATGGAGCCATTCAACTTTGGTAGATCTCTTGGAAGGATTACTGAAAGGACCGTATTGACCACTATTTTGGTGTAACAGTCTGATTGTTATCTGCTTCCTATGTGTGTGGATACTCTGGGCGTCATTCCGACCCCGCCGGCCCAGCGGGAAAGCCCCTTCAACAATGAAGCCGGCTCCGAATGGAGCCGGCAGAGTTGAAGGGGTGCGACGGGTGCAGTGGCACCCGTCGCGATTTTCAGTGTCTGCAAAGCAGACACTGAAAATCTTTATGGGGCCCTGTTAGGGGGCCCCTGCACTGCCCATGCCAGTGGCATGGGCAGTGCAGGGGCCCCCAGGGGCCCCACGACACCCGTTCCCGCCATCCTGTTCCTGGCGGTAAGAACCGCCAGGAACAGGATGGCGGGAAGGGGGTTGGAATCCCCATGGCGGCGCTGCTTGCAGCGCCGCCATGGAGGATTCCTATGGCCAGGGGAAAACCGGCGGGAAACCGCCGGTTTCCCTTTTCTGACCGCGGCTTTACCGCCGCGGTCAGAATTGGCCAGGAAGCACTGCCAGCCTGTTGGCGGTGCTTCCGCGATCGTTGGCCCTGCCGGTCGATGACCGCCAGGGTCAGAATGACCCCCTCCGTGTTATAAAAGCCTGAGCAAAGCATGGCCACAGAGTAGGCATTCCAGAAGCATTATAGTGACCCACCATAGGCGAGCTCATCTGTGCCTGTCTGCTCCTTGATGCTTCAAGAGCCCAGTCATTCCATTACTCTGGAATAGGAGTCTTATGTTCTTACCATCACCTGGGTACATTTTTGCTAGATTTGTTCTCACCAAACTCTTCTCTTATAGGGCCCGGTTCACAAAGGTAAACATAGACCAAAAGTCTAAGTTTCTACCTAAACTCACTTTACTCATAGTAAAGTTGGACTTTTGGTCTAAGTTTAGACTTTGGCCCTCATTACAACTTTTGTGGTAACTGCTACCTACCGCCACAGCGACAGCTGCCAACATACCGTCACTGGGGCTACCAGCCGGCCACGCGTATTATGACCATTGACGGAATTCCAGCAGATGGCTGGCAGAATACCACCGACAGTCATGGCGGCAGGCGGCGGTAAGGTGGCGCTGCTGTCCGCAGCAGCGTCACACCAGCAAAGCACCGCTGACCGTATCATGAGCAAATGATACGGCCTGGCGGTGTTTTGCTGGCGGACGCTGCTGTTGACAGCAGCGCTGCATCCCGTCTCCAGCCGGAGGACCCCCTGCAAGCAGGTAAGTTGGGTTTTCCGACAGGAGAGGGGGTGGGGAGTGTTGTGTGCATGTGTGGGGGTGTTGTGTGTGTGTGTGTGGGGGTGTGTGTATGTTTTGGTATGGGTGCATGCGGGTGTGAATCTCGTTGAGTGAGTGCAAAATGACTGAATGTAAGTGTAAGTGCATGTTGTGTGTAGTGAATGCGTGTGTGCGCCAAAGTATGTTGGTGTGTGTGGCGGTGTGTGGGAATGCAAGTGTGCATGCGTGGGTGAATGTAGGTATGTGTGTGTGTATGCGTGTGTATGTCTGTGCGTGTAAGTGTGTGTATGTTGGGGGGGTGGTCAGAATGGTGAGGGGGATGGTGAAGGATGACTCTAGGGAAGGGAAGGAGGACAGGGAAAGGGATTCCCTGGCACTGATAGTGCATACCGCCATGGTTTTTGTGGAGGTACGCTTGCCACGAAAACCATGGTGGAAGGTGGGGTCATAATCCCGAGGGTGGGATTGTAACGGCTGCCTGGCCCAGCGGCCATTACCACCCTGGCGGTCAGTGTGTTAAAGTGCCGGTGTGTGTTGGTGGTTACCGCCGTGGTCATATTCCCATTTGTTTTACCACCAGTCTGTTGGCTGTATTAACGCCGCCTTATCACTGACCGCCAGGGTTATAATGAGGGCCTTTATGTCTAAACTTAGACCAAAAGTCTGAACATAGACCAAAAGTCTAACTTTACCACAAGTAAACTTGGACTTTTAGTCTAACTTTACTACGAGTTAATTCAGACTTTTAGTCTAAGTTTACCTTTGTTAATGGGGCCCATAGACTTTGTAGTCCTGAGTTTTACAAAGGAAAATCTATACCATTCAGTCACTTTTAAGAAAATCAAATTGTTCTTTAACAAACTCACCTAGATCAAAGTGTTCTATATTAATATGGGTTCAGCAATTAAAAAAGTAAGGCCCGTATTTATACTTTTTGATGCAAAACTGCGCAAACGCAGTTTTGAGTCAAAAAGTATAGTGCCTGCTTACGTCATTCCAGAGCGCCAGCCGGGCACCAAATTTATGGAACCCTGCAAGCTGGCTCTCAGGTTGGGCTAACGTCAGAAGAAAAGATATTAGCTGGGGGGTGGTGGTACAGGGGAAGCGGGTTTTGCCTTAAAAATTACGTTAGGCTGGTTAGAGGCCCAAATAAATGCTGTTAACCAGCCTAGAGTCATTTCCTGATGCAAAACCATCCATACCACAGGACTCCTGTCTAATAAAAGACATGCCCACCACCCCAATGGCCAGCACAGGGGACCAGTGTCCACTGGGCATGGCCATTGCACAGCGTGCCATGTAGGGGAGCCCATTTCAGGCCCCCAATGGCACTTAAACATTTTTTTTAAAATGCTCATGCATACTTACCCAATATACCTGGGATGGGGTCCCCCATCCTCTGGTGTGGGTGGGTGTGTTCCTGGGGTTTGGGGTGGGCACCTGTGGGCCCATTCCATGGTGTTTGACCATGGAAATGGGTCCACATGTCCCCTAACACCTGGTCTGACCAGGTGTTAAATAATGGTGCTAAACAGGCTTAGCGCCATTATTTAGGCCCGCCTCCCACCCGGGCACCTTTTTTGCACGGGAGGATAAATAAGATGCTAGGGGCTTTGATCATTTTTTGGATGGGAATGCCTACCTTGCATCTCCTTGATGCAAGGAGGTTTCAGGCTTCCAAAAAATGACTTTAACTCCAATATTTTGACATTAGACGGGTCTAGCATCAAAATCTAAATATGGAGTTAATTTAAAAAAATGACACAAATTCAGCACAGAGTATAAATATGCCCCTCAATTTCACTATACATTGCTGTGAAAAATGACCAAAATGTTAATGTAAGTTGGATAATATCATCCAAATTTAGCATTTGAATATTTTACATGGTTGGAAGATCTTATTGCCTACGGTTTGACCTTGTTCCATCATTTATTGCTGTCCCAACACCTGGGAAGATTCTAATCAGGTAAAACTATTGAAAATAATCGGATAACAGTACCACTTAATTAAGTTCAAAGTGCATCGCCCCCTTACCATATGGTTGCTCACATTTCATTAGATTTTTGAGACCAAGGATTGAGTAAATATTTATCCATCTTTTCTTATTCCTAGTCTGATCATTAGATCATCCCAATGGATATTGCATCAGTTTTAAAGAGACAGCGTCTGCCTAATTTTTGGCCTTGTCATGTCCCTTGTCATTATAGGAATTTCGGGCAGTGAAATGCGCGACGGGTGCTGCTGCACCCACTGCACATCAACATTGCTGCCGGCTCTATTATAAGCCAGCTGCAAAGTTGATGTGACTTTTCCGCTGGCTCAGCGGAAATGTCAAAATCGTGAGCCACCAATACCGCCAGCACAGGCGGTATTGTGGCGCCCGCGGCTTCGGCGGTCTTCTTGCAAGACCGCCAAAGTCATAATGAGGGCCAAAGACTCCAGATAGTTTAATGTGGCATTGCTCATGTAAAGGTGAGCTGTAATGGATTTTAAAAAGGAATGGTGAACTACATATGAGACTTAGGATAAATTTATTTTTCAACAAAAGTGATGTAGTTGGAATTGCAATATCAGAGCTGCAAATAAATGCTTTCATCAAAGTCACTTCCTTGGATCAGAAGATAGGTCAAAACTTATTTTAAACTTTGAATAATTTCAACATCCTAATGCTCTGTGTAGTAAGTTATCACCTTCTTAAAGCCTAACTAATAACAGGAGCACCTTTGTGAGAAACTGGGTTACTGGTTGACTGGGTTGTGAGCTCTGGTCAAGCAGCAACTGCAATCCTTGTCAGGTCAAGGCATAAGAAAACCCCAAATTAACCTGTGCTCAACCCCCTGGTAGCTTGGCACAGAGCAGTCAGGCTTCACTTAGAGGCAATGTATAAAATATTTGTGCAACACTTGAAACAGTAAAACAGTGAAAACACCACACAAAAATGACCCCACACCAAGTTAGAAATTTAGAGCAAATTTCTATAAATAAAACAGACCAAAACGACAAAAGACCAATCAGTATAACCGGAGTATGAGCTGTTAAATAAAGTGTACAATAGCACCTAAAAGCTTAAAGTGCCAACTGTGGATATCTGGTTGCAATGAATCAGGTCAAAGTCAAAAGTTCAGGCCCACTGCGATGGAGCACAAGTCAGATACAGTTCCAGATTAGTCCCTCTGAAGTTTTACTTTCTCAAATTTTGTACCAAGAGTCAAGTTTGCATTGAAGAGGGTTGCAAGGAGCAAGGAGAGGGTCACGGGCAGTTGTTGGAGTGGCGTGAACAGTAAACTAGGCATCGCGGACAGGTGGACTGGAGCTTTTCATTGGGTGTACACTGTGAGTGGGCAATGTTGCAGTTCGAAGATAAATCTGGGGTGGCTTGCACTTATTATCGGTGCGGGGGCACAGTCTTGGTGCAAACTGGCCCAATCGTGGTCTCAAATAACCCAAATGCATGACTTCAGAGTCTGAGAGCAAAACCACAGGTTCAGCAACTGAGAGACACCACTTGGGGGTCAAGAACTCACTGAAGCTGGGTCCCAGAGTTGGTTGGGGAGCCTTTTATGTCCCTGAAGCTCAGATCACAAAGCCAGCAGACTAGCTCTAGTAGACACTCTAGGGTCATGGGTTCACAATGAAGTTGCAGGTCCAGTTCTTCTTCCCATGCAAGAGGGCAGCAGGTCAGAGCAGCAGGGAAGCAGTGTCAACACCAGGACAGTGCGCGCTCTACAGGCATCTAGAATGCAAAAACCCAACACTCGCAAGATAATGTAATTTATGCATTGTGATGACATGTTATTGTTTAACCTTTTGCATTGCAGAATTCCATCCAAAAGATTCATTTTTAAGGTGCTTATAAATACTGTACATTTGCAATGTATTGCTGCAGACATTTAGAGTGTGTTAGGGTGTGGTCCCTTTCCAGGGCCTTCTAGAGACTTTCCCTGCAACATGCCTGGGCGTGGTTCTAGGCTGGGCCAAGACTCTATTAAAGAGAGTCAGCCCAACTTCCAGTGCTCACTATTCAGAGGTCCCGGTGCAGAGCAGCAGCTTCTTCCTGAGCTCCTGTCCCGGCGGCCTATTTGGATTTTCCAGTCTTCTGCACTCATCTCTCATTGGTGATCACTGTTTCCAGGCGGTAAGTCGGTGTTTGGACATTTCCCAACACCGTAATTGAGAATTTTCATATTCTTGATTTTAATTCTTAAATGAATAACAGATTACTTGTGTGCTGCCATTTTTTGACATTTGTATGGTGGTTTGGAAATAGGGCGGACACGCAATTTATTCCATAAAGATTTGACTACGTTATTACATTGTTGTTCATTGCGCGCTGATATTTCTTGACATTTACATGATGTTTTACGAGTTGGCAAGATGTGCAACTCGTTTCATGAGCATTTTACTTTGTTGTTCATTGCGCGCTACCTTTTCTTGACATTTACAAGGTGGCATTCGAATCGGCGAAACGCGCGATTCACTTCTCGTGTGTAATTCATGCTGTTCATTGTGCGCTACCATTTTCTGGCATTTACATGGTGGCTTTCGAATCGGCAACACGCGCGATTCTTTCCTTGAGTGTTTTTTCATGTTATTTATTGAGCGCTACCATTTCTTGGCATTTGCATGGTGGCATTTGAATCGACAAGACGCGCGATTCTTTCCCTGAGTGCTTTTCATGTTGTTCATTGTGCGCTACCATTTCTTGGCATTTGTATGGTGGCATTTGAATCAGCAAGACGCGCAATTCTTTCCTCGTGTATAAATAATGTAAATTACTGTGCGCTACTATTCTAAGACATTTTCTTGGTAGCATTTCAAGTTGACACGTTGCGTGATTTATTCCTTGAATCTACGTTGTGTGATTTCATGGTGCACAATCCTTTATGGTGTTTATTACTCATATAAAAATCTGCAATGTGCGCAATTCACTTCCCAATGTTTGTTCTGAGATGAACACAACAATACCAGAGTTCTAGATGTAATGCTGTGTGTTCCTGATATATATTCTTAAAAGGAGATTCATATGGTTGTTTAGAAATTGCTCAGAGTGTTTCCTGATTCTCATGCTAAAGAAAGTACTCGAATCTGAAAGTCCTAGTTAACTTTTCCTGTTTCCTCCTCAGGCATTCGGTCATCTAAAGCCTAGTCAGTTTTAGGACTATTTTAGGGTTGTTCATGTTTTTTCGGAAAAGTCGAAGCTTAGAGTTGTAGCATGGTACTGATTTCATGAGATATAGGCCCTCATTCCGACCCTGGCGGTTTCAAACCGCCAGGGTGGAGGGCAGAGGAAGCACCGCCAACAGGCTGGCGGTGCTTCCCGGGCCATTCTGACCGCAGCGGTAAAGCCGCGGTCAGAAAAGGGGAACCGGCGGTTTCCCGCCGGTTTTCCCCTGGCCCAGGGAATCGCCATGGGGATTCCGACCCCCTTCCCGCCAGCCTCTTCCTGGCGGTTCACACCGCCAGGAAGAGGCTGGCGGGAACGGGTGTCGTGGGGCCCCTGGGGACCCCTGCACTGCCCATGCCACTGGCATGGGCAGTGCAGGGGCCCCCTAACAGGGCCCCACAAAGATTTTCACTGTCTGCTTAGCAGACAGTGAAAATCGCGACGGGTGCCACTGCACCCGTCGCACCCCTGCAAATCCGCCGGCTCCATTCGGAGCCGGCTTCCTCTTTGCAGGGGCTTTCCCGCTGGGCGATCTTTTGGAGATCGCCCGCCGGGCCAGCGGGAAAGTTGAAATGACCCCCGCGGTCATTTGACCGCGGTGCGCTCTTTGGGCGGTTTCCGCCCGGCGGGCGGTGCCCGCCGCCCGCCGGGGTCGGAATGACCCCCATAATTTTGATGTTGTGTTTTAACCTTTTGCTTCCTACAGGTCTCCTTCCCAGCTGTTCCCGTCCTAATCCCCTTTTCCCCACTTGGACTCTCTTAGACTCTGTGATCAATCTAATCAGAGTATTGGAGCTGTCTTGTGGTGGAAGTGTTGGGAACGTGCACAGACCCCGAGGATCTGGTGACTCTGACAAGCAGTTCCTTTAGAGCAGCAGTGCAGCAGATTGGCAGTCTTTATAGCAGCGCAGCAGTCCTTCTTCCTGACTGAGTGTCCACAGCTCCTGAAGTATACTGAAGAGTTTGTGTCTGAGGTCCAGTATTTATACACAGTTGTGCCTCTGAAGTAGAGATAAGCCCCTACAGGCAGGCCTTTGAAGTGTGCAGATGCTTGGACTTTTTGGCCCTGGCTCCAGACTAACTATGGGGTTACCTTTGTGTGGAGACAGGCTACAGCCTATGCAAGTGTAAGTGGTGCTGGGACCAGCTCCTCCCTCCCATCCTACCAGTGATGGCCCATCCAGTCAGATCTCTGCTCCACATTGTGTGTGGCTGTCTAAGAGGAATACACAAACCCCACTGTCAGCTACAGTCAATCATGTGACCACAGACAGGCTACATGCACAAAATGGCTAAAGCAGGAAAATGCCAACTTTCTAAAAGCATCATTTTCAAACCAGTAATTTAAAATCCAACTTTATCATAAGTTGAGATTTCAAATTAGAATTCCAGAGACACCAAACATGGACTGGGTACGTTTTCTCATTTAGAAATTACACTTATAAAAGGTAATATTAATTCCAATGTTATCCTATGAGAGAACTAGGCCTTGAAATATGGAAAAATTAATTTAAGAGTTTTTCACACCCAGGACATGTAAAGCTTAAAAACAAATGACCTACTTTTTAAGTACACTCCCCCTTGCCCTCTGGGCTGATTAGGTACTACCCTATGGGTGACATATGTATTAAAAAGGAAGGTTTGGGCCCGACAAAAGGTTTACTTTGCCAAGCTGAAATGACAGTTTAAAATGCATACACACACTGGCGTCCACAGCAGGACTGAGATATGTATAAAGGGCTACTTAAAGGGGTGGAACAATCAGTGATGCAGGCCCACTGGTAGCATTTAATAGACAGGCCCTAGGCACATGTAGTACCACTTTTCTAGGGACTTATAAGTAAATTACACATGCCAAATCTTGATGAACCAATGTTACCATGTTTTAAGGAGGAAGCACATGCACTTTAGAACATGTTAGCAGTGGTAAAGTGCTCCGAGTCCTAAGGCCAGCAAAAATGAGGAGAGCAAAGATGGCGGAGGAAGATGAAAAGTTGAAGGGAAGACTACCCTTAGGCTGACAGGTCCACCACATTGTTAATGCAAACCTCTGCCAAATATAGTAGGAAGGGACTTTGAAGATGTAACCCTGTGTCGAATACCATAAGAAGGTGTTTTATTCTGTGAATTTACTTGAAAATATAAGGAGTTTTGCATTGTGAGATCTCTGTCAAAGACAGTAGGAAAGGAGGTTAGATTATAAAATCTGTGACATAGGCAAAAGGAAGAGATGTTACATACTGAACTTTGTGACACACGTCATCATAAGGGACTCCCTACATAAATCTTTAGTTCAACAGGGACTATAAAGGTTTGTTTTTAATTATGTACATGTGTAATTTTAAAATAAATACATAGTTAGATGTGAAATAAAGTTCTTAAAATAAAAGCACTGACTGGACATCAACTTGTTATTTTGTGACTTGCAGAGTTTTGAGTTACCAACTCACATCACTTTTTTTAATAAGCTTTGGATTGTTCTGCCATGCTACTCCAAGGGTCAAGTGCTAACGGGGTATACTTGGTGCTCATTTTAGATTCTATAGCAAGATGAATTCAGGACATCAGTGGTAAAAAAAGACTCAAACAGTTGTATTTCGTAAACACTGCTTGCTGTGGAGTCCCTAAACTTTTTCCCAGATGAACTGCAATGGATGTGCATTGTTGTTGGCTTCTGACTCAGAAGGAACTAGCCCATTGCTTTCCATCCGCCCAGCACCTCCAGCTATGGTTCCACAAGCTACAGCAGCAGCACAAACAGCAATAACACATCATTCTGCATGTGTCTGCAACTAGGACCAACATAATGTTGCATAACATGCTGTAGATTGCATACTACTAAGATAGTCACCCTGTCCAAGTGAACTGATACAATAGTGTATGAAATGCGCTCATGGAAGGTACATTCAGCTATAAATAAATAGTCAAGCCACTACTGTGTGCTCCCTGTATCACTGAAGATCCCCTAGTGATGATTGTATCATGTATTGTATTATCCTATAAAGCACTGACAGGCATTCCATAAATCCAATACCCCTGCTAATGGGCGATGTCAGGAATTGATGGGTCTATGCTGATTCATCTAGTAGTGAGTGTGGCTCTACAGAATAAGTGTAGTATAGTGACCTTGCCTGATGGTGAACCAGCTGCCCCCATCAAATTCACTGTGTTACACATACACCCGATCACATGAAGGGTATTTTACTGTACAGGTGTACCATTGTTAAAGTTTTTGATCATTTATATTTTTGTGCATAATTAACAATATGCAGAATGTGGATTTATTCTCGATTTTACATGTACATATTGGTCTGGTACTATAACATTTGAAACACACTTCCTATGACATACAGGAGATTGTTTTCCTAGATAGTGTTAACTAGTCCTCAAATTATGCCCAGTCACCAGCTTTTTCAAAATGTATGCTTATCCCCCTGTGCATTGCATTGTTTGTTACTTCTGCAGCATGCAGTCAAGCAGTCCTGCATGTTTATTTCCACTGCTTTTGTTCCTGCTGATCTTGGTGAAAACTTTCCAGCTTAGTCCTCATAATACAA
Organism: Pleurodeles waltl; assembly: GCF_031143425.1. NCBI lineage: Eukaryota > Metazoa > Chordata > Amphibia > Caudata > Salamandridae > Pleurodeles > Pleurodeles waltl. The sequence goes on along the minus strand of NC_090445.1, from coordinate 1,654,187,431 downwards.
AAGTTCAAGGACATTCTACTAGCTCACTGTACCCTATTTATTCCTAAGAGTTTGCTGTTGGTCATGTACCTGATTTGTCCTGCAATCTCCAGATGACATTAGCATGAAATGGGCAAAATCAATATTCATTAGAGGGATAGTGCTTAGGTACTAAGGCAACAGGAGGTTTTATAAAACTGTACTTTGATTTTCTAAGAATGTAGCACCTTTGATAATACTACAATCATTATGCAGTTTTCATGATTTAATATGCAAAAATAGTGTATGGTAACCCTTGATTTTGGGGGTGATGCAGAACGTCCTCAAGACCTTTCAATGCTACTAAAAATTCTATCCATTTCGCTATTGATTTTGCTGCTCACTTGGGACTTATATTTATTTTGATTTGTACATTATTCTGTACTGCACAATTCTGAGAGGCTTCATGGCATTGACTTTTTGATTTTGCATTCATGATCTATGCACTACACGTATTAATTGTTTGTAAGAAATCTTTAAATTGGAATCCTTATCTAGAACTCAATCATTGAGTGGGTCCTTACTTAATTGACTATATATTTCAATGTGTTGGGAGGTGCCTTACTTCAGGGACACATTGCCTCATTAAACTGGAGTTTAACACTGTCTCAGATTCATCCATTAGTGGGCAGGTAATTAAGGTAATATTTTGGAGTGTATAATCATATGGCTTTCCCGCACCTACGCTATGGCCCATATTTATACTTCTTTTGCACCACATTTTCATCATTTTTTGACACAAAAATGGCGCTAACTTAGAAAATATAATTGTATTTTATAAGTTTGCGCCACTTTTGCGTCAAAAAAATGACACAAAATGCATCGCAGAAAAAGTATTAATCAGGGCCTATGTGTGCACACTTGCAGGAGATCTACAGTGCTGTTGGTCTTGGTGCAGTGTCCCTGAAGAGTAGGACTAGACCATCATAAATATTTACACAGCATGCTTCAAGCAGGGACTCAGTACAATTTGGAATACCCATACCATTATGGTTGAAAATCAAACCCTGCACTCTCACACACCTCACATACTACCAGTCACACAACACTAGAAGAATTCTAACACTTTTCACAGCCTAGTGTCCTTGCACTACTGGCATTACTCTCATAACTATCAGAGTAGCATTTACACACATCATCAGAAACACCATCCCACTCCTCACAGACCAGTAATCACACACTACCAACAGCAGTCGCAAACTAGTAATCTGAGACTACTGAAAGCATTCTCATTTCTCACAGATTAGCAGCCGTACACTACTGTCAGGACTCTCACATCTCTCTTGAGCTGGTAGCACAAGACCAGTCCAGTGTAGACTGCAAGCCCAAAACACATAAGGGAACTGAAAGAGGTGATAAAACAGGAGCAGACAGAGGAGGAAATTATCCAGGGAAATGTCTTTTGAAGGATAAGGACGATGTGCATCACTCCAGGAGGGGTAGGTAACTCTGCCTGCTGCGCTCACGCCACGAAATAGCAACTTCAATTTTATTAACTAGTCCTGCACACCTAGCTAAGCATCAATGATACAGACAGTAGGGTGGACAATAATGGGAACAAGAATGTTGCACAAGTCGATGATCGCACACCAGATGGGACAACCAAGAAGGCAAGGGAGTTGAGAAGGACATTGAATGGTGTTGTAGAGCAAAGAGTGAGATGGACAGCAATAAATGGACACAAGCATAAAATAGAAATATATAATATGCAGCATGCCGGGGGTAGGTGTGCATGCAGAGTGGAAGTACATAGCATAGAGCCAATAGGAGGTGGCAAGACAGAACCGCAGGTGGCAGCTGAGGGAACGGAGCTCAGGACTAGCTGGCGGGAAGAGGCCTTGGGATGGAAAGAAGGCCAGGATTTTGGCCGGAGGTAGGAATGATGACAGTTTTCCCAACTCTGAATAGATCAGTGGAACCATCAATTTGGCAGATAGGATCCCATGCCATGTTTGTGGCTGAGTATCCTGTTTGCCAAATTCTATTTGGCGATTGGAGAGCCGGGGAAATAAAGCATTACTTACAAAGTGTGAAAGCTGGGATTGGAGGTCTGGGATTATAGATGCATAGTAGCCAAGATGGCATCGCCAAGTTTCTATATTGCTGAGAGCGCCTATGCCACTCTGTGCTCTATTCCCATCACTGCTATTGATTCATGTATTTTGTGTTTGAGTTTTTCTATTGTGCAGCTCATGTGACTATCGCTCCGCATCCTTCACACCCACAGCTGAAAGCTGTCTCCTTGAACAAAGGTTCATCCAGCATCCCCCCAATGGGTCTCCCCAGGCATTGATTGATGGGATGTCTGCTCAAGACACAACAGGGATGAGCCTAGCTCTTTCTCCACGGGGTAATGGATGATGGGTAACTCTGCTGTTCTCATAATAAATCTTCATAATAACAGAGGCAAGCACGACCAGGAAAAGGTTTTCTAGGTAATGTTTTGTTGTGTTATTACCTCAATCCCTCTCAATAATTCTATTTATTTCCAGAAGCCTTTCACAAGCGGATGCCCCTTCTAAGAAAGCTCAACTTGTTTCAATTTGCTTTATGGGAAATTAATTCGCTATTATCCTATGAGGTTGGAGTGACCTGATTTAATTGTATCAAATTGTATTGTAGCATTTATAGAACGTTTAATACACTGAACAGGATCTTAAAGCACTGTATTTGCATGAGGTTCCTGGGCGCCTATTCAAAGTGCCTGGCTATAAAGGGTGTTGGATGTATGTTTGGGAGACAGGGCAGCTGCTGGGTGAGTTGTGTGAGGTTTGGAAACCTGCTCTAAACATTTTGCAGTGATGTTACTGCGGATAAACCTGAAGTATTACAAAGATTGTGAGAACAGACACAGTCATACGTGTAGTGTGTATTACAAAGGTAGAAACATCCATTAATGTGGCTCCCTGGGTGATCCAGAGAATTATCATTTTGAAATTTTGGCAGGAGCAAAGCAGTTCACCATCTGCTAAGGTTCACAGTGAACACTTCTGAAGGTGCTACAATGAGACCAGTGTAACAGAGGTCCACAGATATTCCGCTTACAGGGCCCTTAAAAAATCCACTATTCACTTGAAAATCTGTTTTGGCATAAACTACATGGAGGAAATCATCTAAATTGTGAATTTCATGCCCAGCAAAATATATAAAAATCAGCCACTCTTTGTAAATACCCACTACATATTATACACTTTTCAGAAAAGGAATGGTCCGGATCCCTTGAATACTAAATTAAATTATAAAATTTAGAAAGGGGGCCTTTTGCCTACATGCTGCCTGCAGACAGCTGCCTTGTGAGTCAGATAATCATCTTCCTCTCTCACCCTGCACATATGTGCACCAGTGTATATGCTTGCCACACAACTTCCTCATAGACCTTTACCCAAGTTATTCACAGCAGCTGACATTGTTCTAGATTGCAGCTCACATCAGTTTTAACAGGACTTTACAGGGAGCATTCCCACGGGTAAGTGGTACATTGCCACAGCAGAGGTAACACCCATTTGCAATGGAATGGGTCACCCATTTGTTTGACTTATAGCTATTAGCGTTCTAAATTCCAAAACAGACTTTTCTTGCCATATAAGTTGAAAATGAAAAGTAATACAGTTTTACATAAGCGAGCTGATTTAAAGCACCACTCCATGAGCGTGAAGGAGCACACAAAAGGAAACAAGTTTGCTCGCAATCAAACGTATCAGCAGTTATGCAATTATCCATGTAACAGGGTCGATGTCATGCAAAGCGCTTGACTACTGCCCAGCAAGATCATGCTGCGTAGGAAATAAAAATAAAATGTAATCCAGAAGCCATGTGGAAAACATCGAGCCTTGTATGTTTTCAGTAGTTTCCCGGTGCTCTTGAGGAGGGCTAAACACCAGAAAAGGCATGACGTATGCATGCCTTTCACAAATGAAATCAAGTTATTTTTAAAAGGCAAGCCCACAAACCAACAAAACTGATGGGCATGCAGTAGGCGTGGTCAATGGGTCGTGCATTTTCTCAACTTGGAGCTATTAGTGTTGTAAAGTCCCAACTGGACTTTTCTTGTTACATAAATTGAAAATATAGAGTAACAGTGGCGTAGCGTGGGTTGTCAGCACCCGGGGCAAGGCAAGTAATTTGCGCCCCCTAACCCGGGGCAAGGCAAGGAATTTGCACCCCCTAACCCGTGGATTTAGTCTCTTCCAAGATGTTGCGCCCGGTGCGGCCGGCCCCCCTGCACCCCCCACGCTACGCCACTGTAGAGTAATACAGATTTACATAAGCAAGCCGATTTAAAGCACCACACCATGTGCATGAGCGTGAAGGAGTACACATAAGGAAACAGACGTTCCCTCGCAGTCAAACGTATCAGCAGTTATGGAATTAGCTATGTAACAGGGCCGATGTCATGCAAAGCACTCAACTACTGCCCAGCGAGATCGGGCTGTGTAGGAAATAAAAATAAAAAGTACTCCAGAATCCATACAGAAAACATGGAGCCTCGTTTGTTTTCAGTAGTGTACCGGTGCTCTTGAGGAGGGCTAAACACCAGAAAAGGCATGACGTATGCATGCCTTTCAGAAATGAAATCAAGCAATTTTAAAGGGCAAGACCACAAACCAACGAAACTGATGAGCATAGGTGGGAGTAGTCAATGAGTCGCACATTTGTTCGACTTAGAGCTATTAGCTCTGTACAAGTCCTAACTCGTATTTTCTTGCCACACAAATTGAAAATGAAAAGTAATACAATTGTACATTAGCAAGACGATTTTAAGCGCCACGCCCTGAGCATGAAGGAGCACACAAAAGGAGGCAGGAGTTTGCTCGCAGTCAAACGTATCAACAGTTATGCAATTATCCATGTAACAGGGTCAATGTCATGCAAAGCGCTCAACTACTGCCCAGTGGGATCACACTGCATAGGAAATAAAAATAAAAGGTAGTCCAGAAGTAATTGTGGAAAACATGGAGCCTTGTTTGTTTTCAGTAGTTTACCGATGCTCTCGAGGAGGGCTAAACACTGGAGAAGGCATGACGTATGCATGCCTTTCACAAATGAAATCAAGTGATTTTCAAGAGGCTAGCCCACGAACCAACGAAACTGACTGGCGTGCAATGGGCGTGGTTAAAACCCCACAGAGAGATTACAACAGGGGACACAGCGCTTGTGCGCTCGACCCTAAAAAACAGAGTCAAAAGCAAGAATAATTAAGGGTTTTCAAGGGTAGAAATTTAAGGCCCACAGTGACTCATTATTTTCTTTTGTAGGTAACTTTTTATTATATATTTTTCAGTGTTGCAGAACAACAACAACTGTATTGGCAAAGTTATACAATTGTCATCATTATACATGTAAATGTATTTCCACCGAGATCAGACATGTCTTGGAATTCAGCTGCAAAACAGTGTAAGAATTAGGAGAGATTGAGAAGAGCGCATTCCCAAATACAATCATTGCCTTATCATCGGATGCTGTGGGTAACCAGTAAGGCTACTCTCCGGGGTTCGAAGATGGCATCAAATTCAAGGAGCACATGGCCAGGATCTCTTGGAATGGGAAATGTGCCTTCTTACGACCCAACACACCGTTTTCACCACACCGTTTTTCTTTAAGCAACTGGAATTTGCTAAATTCTGGCTGAATTTTTACTTCACAAGGGATGCTGAAAGGGCCATGGTTAAACGGCAGTGGTCCAGGTATCACCACAAATAGAAGGCAGGCCAGCTCCTTGCTACCTACCTGAATCACAGGGAATCACAACTCACCATCCCAATGATCATTGATCCCGCAGGCATCCTCTTCATATACCCTTGTGAATTTTTTGCCCAGTTCTCTTCCTACTAGATCGCCTTCGACTGTGTGGATTAAGGGGCCACACTGAAACAAGTAGAGGCTTTCTTGTCCCTCTTATATTTGCCAGTACTGTCCGCTGAGGGCCAGAAAGTCCTGTGGGTAGCCAGCACTGTGGATGAGGTGGCCGATGCTATAGCGGCCCTTCCCACATGCAACTCGCCATATGAGGATGGGTTCCTGGGTGAATTCTATGAAGCTGGGAAGGACCTCTTGGTACTCCACCTAATAAGGGCATTTCTGAAAGATGAAAAGGGGTCTCTCTCCAACAAGGCCACCATCACCCTTATCCCGAAGGCTGATAAGGACCCCCTGGACGCCATCAGTTTCAGCCTGATATCACTGCTCAACATCGACACAAAAGGATTGGCCAAGGTACTGGCTACCCATTTGAGCAACCTCATACCCCTCCTCAGGTGGGCTTCAACTCGGACCCAGCCCCCAAGACCATCTCTGACTTTTGTCCCACCTGTTGTGACAGATGAAGAATGACCCCACTGAATTTCAGGCACTTTCATTGGATGCCAAGAAGGCATTCAATAATGTTGACTGGTGTTTTATTTTCCACATCATGCCCCATGTGGCTCTGGGAGGAGACTTCATTCGGAAAGTGCGTCTCCTTTATGATGCCCCAGGGGTTGTAATGGTTTGCTGCAGACATCTGTATATACCTTAACAGTGATGTGTGGGAGCTTCCAGGGCTGCTCCTTCTCCCCTCTCCTATTCCTTTTTGCCCTGGAGCCCTTGTCTGTTGTGATTAGGAGATCGCCGAGAGTGTCCGGCATCCCCACTGCTGTGGATGATGTCAAGGCACTTCTGTACACAAATGATATTTTACTACTCTTGTCCCATCACCAGACATCGATAGCAGCTGCATTGACACTCACTGATGACTTTCCCTTGCTATTGCGGTACAAAATCAATTGATCCAAAAACAAGGCACTTCCTATGTCCTGTTTGACCACGGTGGCATTTGTCTGCAACTACATATTACACTGGGTCTCAACCGGTTTCAGCTATCTGGGAGTAAAGATCAACAAAGGCCTCACCCAATGGTGGAGGATAATCTACTCCAACTGCTGTACCAAACAAAGCAGGACCTCCTGCATCTTTCCTTCTGGGGCACGGTGCAGATCATTAATATGACTCACTTCAACTATCTTTTTGGGATGCTACCTCTGCATGTACTGAGGACCCTCCTTGCATCCATTGATGTGAATATCCGTGTTTACATTTGGAGCAGCTGCAAGTTGAGGCTACAATTACCACACATGGAGTCTTATAACCCGGTGTTCTAGCTGTCACAGGTGGTGGCACATTTGGTCCACCTTGGGGCTCCCATCTCTGAACCCAGCTGGAGTATCACTTGTTTGGTCTCCCATCCCCACCCCTGCCACAATACTTGTCTCCCTCACTTGACGGAGTGTCCTCTAATCTAGTCTTGACACCAACAGCAGTGGCTTGGATGGATGCACACAGATTGATGGATGTGCTTCTGTTATTACATGTGAAGGCCTCATTGTGGCACAATTCTGCCCTGCGCTTTGGATGTGTGCCATGCTCTTGGGAGTCCTGATGCGTGAAGGGCTTGCACGTGGTGAACTAAATGTACAATGGTGTTCTGCCCAAGATCTTACTGGCTCTGTGAGAGAAACTCAGCCTTCGGCCCCTAGACCACTGGCGATTTGATGCTTTCCCAGAGAGCAGTTCTGGGGCCAGCACTGAGGGAGATCCCTACTTTGCCTGTCCTGCAATACATCCATATCCTCGGCCACTAACGGGGTCTTGTCTCAAGCCTCTAAGTGGTTCTCCTCAAATCCCTGCATGCTGGTCCCTCGAGCATCATGACGCGGCTGACATGGCAAGTGACACTTGGCAAAGTCTATTCTCTGGAGGCATGGGTGTCCATCCTGGCTGGGCACGCAAGAGTCCTCCGGGAACCCCAGATCAAATTACTGTACTTCAAAGTGCTGCATGATTTGCATTGGTCGCCATGGATTGTCAAACAAGCTAAGTTGCTACACATGACCTATGCTGGAGGTATGATGCTGACTGCTGTGATTTGTTTTACATCTTCTGGGCATATCTATCTCTTGCTGCCTACTGGGCGAGCAGAGGATCTCAACTCTGCAGTCACTGTTCCTTACCAGTTCCCTCCTTGCCCCACCTTGCTTTCCCCCATGGTACCTTGGACCTCCAGCCCCCCCTTCTAACAAAAGGAGGTGTGCTTCTGCTGCCCTCGCTGTGGTAACGCTTTGAATGCTTTGGCATTGGCAGCAGCCAGCGGCTCCCACCGCCAAAGACTGGATCATAGAACCTCACATAGAATTGCCACTCATTAACGCATGACATACAAACTCTCTGACAACCTGGACACCTTTGAGGCAATTTATGGTTCCCTTCCTCGCAGCTGATGGCTTGGCGTTGCCCTGACGTGCCTTCTGACACTCTCCCCATGGAGTCTCACATTTCCCAGCTGCACCTTGCCTTGCTCCCACAGCTCTAAGATAGTGCCTCCTATTAACGTTTCCCCCCAGATGCCTCACAAAAGTCCACCCTGTCCCCTGGGACCCATGTGCCTTACAACCCCCTCCTGGAATCTATGGCCTACTACTGGCCACCCGTCCTACACCTCTGCCACCGGGTGCCTTGCAATTCCGGCCCACTGTGTCTGGGTGGGGTGGGTCCCAACACCATAGTTCCGGGCTTCAGCCTGTAGTTTTTTCTTTTTTGGACATCCTGAGTGGGCTATTTTCATCACCATCCAGCTCTGTAAAGCCCCGACGGCTTTCCCAAATGGTTAATTTCCTTGTTTTATATTCATAATATTTGCTCGCTGAATCATCTCTTTGTGTTTTGATAATCCCATTAAATTTTTTTGCCAAAAACAAAATCCATCATCTTATCAAAATCTACTAATAGAATGATTAGCAGGCTACTTATTTGGGCATTGACAGCTAAGGCACTGTGCATTTAAATGGGATTAGGCCTGTTAGATCTACCCAGCTTCCATACACTCTGATCCCTTTGGATAACGATATGTATGGGAGCAAAGAGATGATTCTGCTTGAGAAACATACCATTTTCAGGATTTCTCTGTATGAGGAGGAATGTATTCACATCCGACCTTAGATGTGGAGGAGACCCCCTTTCATTACCAATCAACTGTTGAAATGTGGTAGCCATGTGCACAAAAAAAGCTTATGAAAGAGCTGACTAAAGGGTTCCAATGGGAGGCCATTCAGCACTGGAGTTCCACCAACCACCAGCTGCAAGATGGCATCGCATATCTCCTCATAATTTGAAGATCTAGCGGATCACTCTCTTCCTGGCGGAGTCATGGTAAAGGGATGATCACAAATAAGCAATTTAGGGCCAGATGTAGCAAAAATAAAAATTGCGACTCGCAATTTGCGAGTTGATGCGACTCGCAAAATGCGAGTCGCAAATTGGAATGCCAGAAAAAAAAGCGATCCGATTTTGCGACTCGCAGCCGGACTCGCAACGCTGTGTGCGAGTCCGCAGTTTGCGAGGTCGCTGTTTGCGAGTGTGCAAAAAACGAACTCGCAATTAGCGAGTGGGTGTCGCAAATTGCGAATACCTTCAAAATTGCTTGCAGATGCAGCAGAACACTCCAGAAAGCATACCAGAACACCCTGGAAACACTTCCTGGCACATGATGATGACATCACAGCCAGGAAGTTAACAAATACACCTGGGAGGAGGGCTCAACAGTGAGCAGTGTCTCTGCCACTCACAGTAGGGTGCTGAGGAGTGGTAGGCACAGCACCATGGACGCAGCAGGGACCAGCCAGGCTGGCAGGAGGGGCAGGAGATCATAGATAACAGCCAGGACAGATTCATGTGGCACATGGCGTTAATGTGCCACATGACTGGTTGGAATTTTCCTGCCCATGGACAATTTCAACTTGTATATAGTTTCTTCATGACATTAATAAAACAGTTATTTTTGTTCCACTTAACAAATGGTTAATAGGTGAGTATGGTGGGAGTTGACACGTACCGTCCAAAATATTGCGTTGCAATGTGGTCCCGTCTCAGTCTGCCTTGATTAGCTAGACTCCTATCCCCATGATGGCGATGTGGTTGTTCTTGCTCTTCATCATCAGGATCTGGCTCTGCAGGGGTGAGAGGTAGCCCACGTCGGGTGGCTATGTTGTGGAGGATGGCGCATGCGACCACAATTTTGAAAGCGGTAATGGGGGTGTATTGGAGGGCGCCTCCACTGCGGTGGAGGCATCTGAATCTTGCCTTCAGCAGTCAGAAGGTGCGCTCGATCAGGTTCCTGGTCCTCTTATGCGCACTGTTGTATTGCCTCTCTGATTCAGTTCTGGGTGTTAAAAACGGAGTCATGATCCAAGGCCTGAGAGGGCACAAAAGTACACGGTTAGGAAGTCCAGATTGTCGTGCACAGTGACCTGTGTGTATGTCTGCAAGTGTCTGTGGCTCTACCTAGGAGGTAACCGTCTCCAAATTCCCCACGTTCCAGGCGTTGATGTATCCCACTATGCCTAAAAATGTATGAGTCATGGGTACTGCCAGGATACACTTCCTGTTGCGGAAAATGTGTTCCAGATTAGCAGGGGGGCATATTTGAATGTGTGTCCCATCTACACACCCTATGACATGAGGAAAGTGGACAATGCGGTAAAAGTCCAGCTTGGTGCTGTTAATTTCTGCCTCATTCCTTGGTAAGTATATGAAGTGAGACATGTGCGTGACTAAGGCATCTAGGAATGCCCTGAGGAACCTTGACACTGCACTTTGGGATACCCCACCTGCCACGGCAATGACCCCCTGATAGCTCCCTGAGGCCAAGAGGTGCAGTGCGCATAGCACTTGCACATGCGTAGGGATGGCGCAGCCACGCAGAGTCTTGTGTTCTAGCTGTGGTTTCAGTAAATCTATTAATTCTAGAATGGCTGCGCTGCTAAGGCGGTATTTGTCATAGATCTCCTCTTCAGTTTGCTGAAAAAGAGTCTGACTGGTTCTATATATCTTCTCCTGTCTGTGGCCCCTCCTCCTCCTCTGCTGGGCTGCGTAGACTCTCCTCCTCACTGCTATCAGGTATATCTCCGCCATCTTGAGTAACCCAGATGCCTTCTGGGTCCCCTTTTATACTTTGGTAATGGTTACCACCTGCTCTGAGTTAGTGGTAAATGGGACATGCAAACTGGGCTTTTTGCGACTAGTCGCAATTTGCGAGTTGCAATTGCATAAGGTTTGCGACTCGCAAATTGCGACTTGCAATTTGCGGGTCGCAAAATGGGGTCGCAACGGATGCGACTCGCAAACGGGTCCCATCGCTTTTTGCGAGTCGGAAATGGGCTTTTTGCATCCCATTTCCGATTTTGCACTGTCGCAAATTGCGAATCGGCCCGTTTGCGAGTCGCAAACGTTTGCTACATCTGGCCCTTAGTTCCCAATCATCTGGCTTGTCTATTTGTTTATATGTGGTGTTATAGCAGACAACCACTGTAGCCTCCCCCCATGTGGCTAACCCAAGCACATCCATGGATTCTCCTACAGAACTGGAGCTATCATTGCCTTTGGCCAAGCAGTAGACTAACTCCACAACTTTTTCTCACATGCTATAGATTCCACTGAGCAATGCTAGCCATACATTCCTGGCTTCATTAGTTAGGTGTTGCTTCAAGGAGAGAGGGCATCTTTCTGGGCAATAATCTCCTCTATTTTATTTCAAGGTCTAGAAGCTTGGCCTAAAAAATACTGTTATGTGGCTTTAAGTATTCATCTGCTTCCCCATTAAAGATTGCAAGGTATTCTCTATTTGTTATCTCCCAGGCATTAAGGGGGTCATTACAACATTGGCGGTGAAAGGCGCTTACCGCCGTGCAGAAGACCGCCAAAACACCGCCACGGCCGCAGAATTCCACCACAGCTATTATGACCCACATCTCTGAACCCGCCGAAATTCAGACACCCACACAAGACCGCCACACCAAAGGTCAGTGATAAACTGGCGAAAACAAAACTGACACCGTCACGCCAACAGAAACACGCCCATTCTATCACGACCCACGAATACACACACATCTCCAAAACACAGCCATATTGGACAATTCAAAATACACACACCTGATGCACATACACACACCACTCCCACACACCCATTGCAATATAAAACACACACCCACATCACCCACAAACCCTTACGACCAAAAATTAGAGACAAAGGCGACAGAGAGAGCACAGCAATAGACAACCCCACCACACAGAGGCACACCACACCATCACCCACACAACATTACACGCACAATACACCACACACCACTACACATCACCACACACATCAACACTTACATCACCCCACACATCACCCACACCACCTCATGTCACGCCAAAGACACCCCAGGTTTTCCGAGGAGGAGCTCAGGGTCATGGTGGAGGAAATCCTACGGGTAGAGCCACAGCTATTTGGCTCACAGGTGCAGCACACATCCATAGCCAGGAAGATGGACCTATGGCAAAGAATTGTGGACAAGGTCAACGCTGTGGGACAGCATCCAAGAAATCGGGAGGACATCAGGAAGAGGTGGAACGACCTACGGGGGAAGGTGCATTCAGTGGTCTCCAGGCACAACATCGCGGCACACCGGACTGGCGGCAGACCCGCACCTCCTGCCCCACAACTAACAACATGGGAGGAGCAAGTCTTGACCATTATGCATCCTGAGGGCCTCGGAGGAGTCGGTGGAGAAATAGACACTGGTAAGTTAAATCTCAACTATTATACCCCCCACCCTACCTGCATGCCATCACACACCCCCACCCTCGCCCCCTCCCCTATCACTCGAACTCCTCACTAATGTACTCATAACACAAACCACACATCCCAACACCAAGCCCTGCATGACGCAACTAAGCATGGTCACCCATCACTAAAGCATGCTCACTGCACATACCTATAACAACCCCCTAACCATCATGACACAAGCCCCCACACACGAAGGCTTGCAATGGGGTACACGGTCACCCACCCATTGCACACCATGACACACACACATGCCATAATCATGCTTTTACACCCCTGCAGGACTACTACGGAACGTCACCACACCGGAGGGTCCAGACAACTCCACTCCACTCCACCCACAGAAGAGGCCCACAGTGACGACAGCAGCTCTGCCCTACTGGATCCTGATGACCAGCCCGGACCATCGGGGGCCTCGGGACAGTCGGTTCCTCTCACACAGGCACAGCCCAACACTGACCTTCCACCCTCTGGTAACACCAGCACAGCACCCACCCAGCGGGCCCACACCTCCGTCCCCAGGACACGTCAATCAGTGTGTGTGTCCACCACTACAGGGAAGCCAGGATAACCCACCACCCCAACAACAACAGGGACCTGGGGGCAGTGGTAGTGGGCACACGGTCCAGGGGACGGAGGCACAGGAACACAGGGGAACTGGGAGGGCTGCTGTGCGACAGGGGGCGGACAGGCCAAGGGAACCCACTCTCCACAAGGCCCTCTCCTCCATCATGGGAGCATACCACCACTCCCAGGAGACGATGGCGACGGTCCTGACCAAGTTTCAGGAGACCCAGCGCCTGCAGGACGAACTGTATATGGGGTTCAGGGAGGAGCTCAGAACCATCAGCTCCGCCCTGGGCACCATCGTAGGGGTGCTGAAGGACATACTGAACACCATGAGGGACACCGTGGCACTCCAAGGGACCCCTTACACTAGCATGGATGATGAACTGCTCACCACCTCCGCCGGCGCTAGTGGACAGGACGCCCAGCCACAGGACCACCATACCAGCACCCCACCCCCTGCAGACGGACAACCACCCCGCAATCGGTCCCTTTGATCCAAGATGGCAAGACCCCCGCCAGGAAATGAGACCACCCTGATTGTCCTCCCCCTGTCCCACTTTGTTACCCTGTCCCGATTGGAACTGCCCCAGCTCCACTTCCTATGCCCATATGGGCAATGCACCTGTGAGACTAATAGACTGGACTCTGCCATGGACATTTTCCACCGTCCCCCATCACCATATCACTACCCCCCTCCATTTTTGAGCACTGCAATAAACACCCTTGAACCACAAAACAATCTGGAGTCAGTCTGTGATTTGGTAAATATGTATAATCAATGACAGTGTCAACATTCTTTCCATTTTTATAGCCACCATACCTATGTCACACATCACAAGTCCTTGAAGGATGCAAGTAGATGACACACGTTGCTAACCACACCTGTGAAACCGTAATGGAAAGGTACAACTCAGTGACCAAATACTGCTATGAAATGACAGACAGGATAGAGGTAGAAGTGTGAAAGTGAATGTAATGGTAAAAAGATAACTGTTCTCACATGTGTGTCACTGGAAATATTGCCGTATGACTGACTCCCTGTTGTCTATGTCTTCTTCCTCAGCGTCCTCCTCATCACTGTCCACAGGCTCCACAGGCTCCACAGCTGCCACAACACCGCCATCTGGACCATCCTCCTGCAGAAAAGGCACCTGGCGTCGCAAAGCAAGATTGTGAAGCATCGAGCAGGCGATGATGATCTGGCACACCTTCCTTGGTGAGTAGAATAGGGAACCACCTGTCATATGGAGGCACCTGAACCTGGCCTTCAGGAGGCCGAAGGTGCGTTCAATCACCCTCCTAGTCCGCTCATGGGCCTCATTGTAGCGTTCCTCTGCCCTGGGATTTCTCACTGGGGTCAATAGCCAGGACAGGTTGGGGTAACCAGAGTCCCCCAATAGCCACACACGGTGCCTCTGGAGTTGACCCATCATAGAAGGGATGCTGCTATTGCGCAGGATGTAGGCGTCATGCACTGTGCCAGGGAACATAGCATTTACCTGCGAAATGTACTGGTCTGCCAAACATACCATCTGTACATTCATCGAATGATAACTCTTCCGGTTCCTGTACACCTGTTCACTCCTGAGTGGGGGACCAGAGCTACATGGGTTGCATCAATAGCACCTATGATGTTGGGGATATGTCCAAGGGCATAGAAGTCACCTTTCACTGTTGGCAAATCCTGCACCTGAGGGAAAACGATGTAGCTCCTTAGGTGTTTCAGCAGGGCAGACAACACTCTGGACGACACGTTGGAAAACATAGGCTGGGACATCCCTGATGCCATGGCCACTGTTGTCTGAAACGATCCACTTGCAAGGAAATGGAGCACTGACAGCACCTGCACTTGAGGGGGGATTCCTGTGGGATGGCGGATTGGTGACATCAGGTCTGGCTCCAACTGGGTACACAGTTCCTGGATTGTGGCACGGTCAAACCTGTAGGTGATGAGTAAATGTTGCTCCTCCATTGTCAACAGGTCCACCAGCGGTCGGTACACCAGAGGATTCCGCCATCTTCTCAAATGTCCAAGCTGACGGTGCCTAGGAAGGACAACAGCGACAACAGAGTCAACAAAATCCCAGTTATGTACCCACAGATACACAGAATACGACACCTAAGACAAAAATCTTCCTGTATGTGTGTCGCCTGTAGGCCTAGGTATGTGTGACGCAGTTGCAAATTAAGCCATGTGGGCCCCTGAAATGGCAGATGCCTGACCTCTAAACTGGGACAGTGGGATGTGAGGTAACTGCGCTGGCGTTGTACACCGTCGCGGTAGGCGGGCGAAGACCGCGGCGCAAAGCTGCATTGGTTAACATTGGACCCTATGGGTCCCAGGAGCCAATGATGAAGTGCGCCGGCGGTGATGAGACGCACCACCGCGGATGTCACCGCCGCGGACGTGACCGCCATTTTCTATCTGTTCAATCACTTGATACCTGATCTTCGACAGGAGAGGACCTACACTGCAAGTGCTGCTGTGACCTCGGTCTGGCAGAGACAATGGCTGCTGCGTCTGGGGAAAGGTCCCCTGCCTTCACTGCTAAGGAGTTGGAGAAGCTCGTGGACGGGGTCCTGCCCCAGTACACGCTACTCTACGGTCCTCCAGACCAACAGGTAAGTACACAGGGAGCACGTTGTATGGGCTATGCCTGGGTGGAGAGTGCTGGTTGTAAGAGGGAAGGGGGCAGAGTGCAGTGAACATGAAGGACTGTGAATGCATGTGCCACATGGCAAGGGCAGGGATGGGGGCCACTCACTTCGACGGTGCTCTTGCTAATGACTTCTCTTCTTCCCCTGTGCATGTCATGTAGGTCAGCGCCCACCAGAAGAAGGACATTTGGCGTGCCATCGCCAAGGACGTACGGACCCTGGGGGTCCACCAGAGACGGGGCACCCACTGCCAGAAAAGATGGGAGGACATTCGCCGCTGGAGCAAGAAGACGGCGGAGGCTCAGCTGGGGATGGCCTCCCAGCATGGGAGGGGTACCTGTCTCACCATGACCCCCCTGATGTTCCGGATCCTGAAGGTGGCCTACCCTGAGTTGGATGGGCACTTGAGGGCATCACAGCAGACACAAGGGGGTGAGTACACAATAATTCTGGGGACTTTGCGCGCAGTTGAGGGGTCTAGGTGTGGGAGGAGGGCTGTGGGATTCCCTAGGCCAGGGCGACTTCCATAGGCTAGGCCCCTCTGTAATGCAGGCCATGTGGCACACCACCCCACTGCAGTGCCAAGTACAGGTATACATGCCCCTGTGGCATCCATGTGTGCAGATGTCCACCATAGCCATGTAGGCCAGATCCCAGGAATTGCATCTGTAGAGGCCAGGAGCACGGCGTAGTGCAGGGGGCTGCTGTGTCTGTATTGTCCGCCAACGGTAGCGGTATGCCATGCACTCAACCTGTCTTTCTTCTGTCCCCCCCCCCCTTTTTCTGCTCTCCATGTTCTTTTGTGCATCAGCATCATCAGGTGGAGGTACAGTGGCACCGGAGCACGAGAGAGCTGCATCCCACATGGCCATGGAGGGCCACACCACAGACTCAGAATGCACCAGTGGGACAGAGGGTGAGGGGTGAGGGTGAGGGGAGCTTCACGTCGGGCACCGGATCCCCAAACAGCGACACAGACTCGTCGGCCGATGGGAGCTCCCCTACCAGCACCGCCCTCCCAGCAGCCCCTCAGCGTTCGCCCCGTGCCCGCTCACCCAGGAGGGTGGGCATCACCTTCGCCCCAGGCACCTCAGGCCCTGCCCTTGTCACCCCTGCTGCCCTCAGTGAGGAGGCCATTGACCTCCTCAGGTCACTCACTGTTGGGCAGTCTACCATTGTGAATGCCACCCAGGGTGTAGAAAGGGAGTTGCAACACGGTAATGCATTCCTGGAGGGCATTCATTCTGGTCAGGCTGCCCTTCATCGAACCCTGCAATCTCTGGCCTCAGCACTGATGGCAGCCATTGTCCCTGTGGCTAGCCTCCCCCCTCCAACTTCCTCCACCCAGACCCAATCCCCTGTACCCCAGCCTATCCCAAGCACACCAACAGACAAGCATGCACACACCTCAACACACAAAAGTAGCTCAAGCAAACATAGGCACCACACATCCCACAGGCACTCACACAAGCATCACCCACATACAGACACAGCAACATCCACTGCCTCCACTGTGTCCCCCTCCTCATCGTCTCCCTCCTCCTTCCCAGTGTCGTCTACACTCTCACCTGCATGCACTACATCTACAGGCACTAGGACCCGCACCAGAACACCCAGCACCACACCCCGCTCACCTGCACTCACCACCCCCACTCCCATTTACACATCCCCTGTGTCCTCTCCCAGTGTGTCTGTGACGCCCCCTCCCAAAGTACACAACCCGGGCACCCACACACACAGCATCCATCCACCTCACGACAGCCTCCAGTACCTGCACCTGCACCCAAAACACCTAAAGTGACACCTCCTACAACCACCTCCTCTTCCTCCACTCCCAGACCCCCTCCAGCTACCCATCCCAGTGTTCGTCAGAAACTCTCCCTCAGCAACGTTGACCTCTTTGCCCCCATCCCCACCCCTCCAATTCATAAGTCCCGTAGTAGCACCTCAGCCAAAAAGACTCCTGTACCAGTGGTGCGTGTTCAAGGTGTGTGGAGTGCACCGGCCACCAGGGCAGGCAGTGTGACACGGAGCCAAAGCACTGCCAGTCCACCCCCTGTAAAGCACCCAAAGTTGGTAAGTGGCCGACGGGACAGGTTGAAGACTCCTGGCGGCAAAACTGGTCACAAGGGTCCCCGGGGGATTGCAGTCAGCTGTGACTCCTCCAAAGGTGGTGAAGGGCCGGAGTAAATCTGCACAGTCTGGTGAGAGCAGCACGGCGGAGAAGGGCGCCATCCTCCCCGGCGGCCGGGACGCCACCGCCAGCACCGTCGTCACTGGTCAGGAGACCACCGCCAGAGTCATTGCCCAGGAGGGCACGAGTATCGTCACTGGTCAGGAGACCACCCCCAGAGTCAGTGCCCAGGAGGGCACGAGTATCGTCACTGGTCATGAGACCACTGCCAGAGTCATTGCCCAGGAGGGCACGAGTATCGTCACTGGTCAGGAGACCACCGCCAGAGTCAGTGCCCAGGAGGGCATGAGTATCGTCACTGGTCAGGAGACCACCGCCAGAGTTACCGCCAGAGTCAGTGCCCAGGAGGGCCCCGGCTGCCACAGCCCCGCTGGAAAATGAAGGACCGTCATGCCACACACCAATGCACAGATCAGAGACCGCCATGGCAAAGCCCCGCTGAACAAGGGAATCACCGCCATGGTGAAGACTGCTGAACAGGGCACAGCACCGCTGAACAGGGCAGAGAACCGCTGAACAGATCAGAGACCACCATGGCAAAGCCCCGCTGAACAAGGGAATCACCGCCATGGTGAAAACCGCTGAACAGGGCACAGCACCGCTGAACAGGGCAGAGAACCGCTGAACAGATCAGAGACTGCAATGACAAAGCCCCGCTGAACAAGGCAATCACCGCCATGGTGAAGACCACTGAACAGGGCACAGAACCGCTGAACAGGGCAGAGAACCGCTGAACAGATCAGAGACCGCCGTGGCATAGCACCGCTGAACAAGGAAACACCGCCACATCAAGCATCGTTATCCCATGTACAGCTGGGACTGTGACGGTACAGGAACCGTCACAGGGAGCTAAATGCAGTGTGGGCACCATTCCCCCTCCAGAACCGTTGGAGACTGTTATCCACTTGAGAGACTGTGGCTTTGCACTCCCCAGGATGGTACAGTGGGCAAACCAACCACTGTATAGACTTGAGAGACTGTGGCTTTGCACTCCCCAGGATGGAACAGTGGGCAAACCACCCATTGTAGAGACTTGAGAAACTGTGGCTTTGCACTCCCCAGGATAGTACAGTGGGCAAACCAACCACTGTAGAGACTTGAGAGACTGTGGCTTTGCACTCCCCAGGATGGTACAGTGGGTAAACCAACCACTGTATAGACTTGAGAGACTGTGGCTTTGCACTCCCCAGGATGTAACAGTGGGCAAACCAACCACTGTAGAGACTTGAGAGACTGTGGCTCTGCACTCCCCAGGATGGTACAGTGGGCAAACCAACCACTGTATAGACTTGAGAGACTGTGGCTTTGCACTCCCCAGGATGGAACCGTGGGCAAACCACCCACTGTAGAGACTTGAGAGACTGTGGCTTTGCACTCCCCAGGATACCTCAATGGGCATGGAGCCCCGTCGTGGATCTGGCGTGGTGCTGTAATCCGGCTGAGGTGCCCCCCCTTTCCCTTCCCCCTGAGGTGCCTGTTGTATTTCTATCTGATGCCCCAGCAGTGCTCTCTCCGTTTGTGGACAGGTATCATGTGTGGGCCTCGCCCATGCCTTTTTGGCCCAGTGGTGCACGGACATTGATATGTGCATACCTGCACTGCTTCTTGTAATGTATATACTTTTGAATGTGTATATATTTATCTGTATATATTTGGTACCTGTATTTTGATACATTACAATTTTTCGACTGATTTCCTTTGGTCTTTGCATTCTTCCGGGGGGGTTGTGGGTTGTTACTGTGATGTTTTGACATGCATAGCTGTGTGTGTTATAATGTGCGAGGGTGGGGGTGGGTGTTTTGCGTGTGTGTGCCCCTGACTTTTGCCTCCCCCCTCCCCTATGTCGTAGGTGCCGTACTCACCGTTGTCTTCGGCGCCGCTGTTGCTGGTGTTCATAAATGAGCAGGAAGACAAGGGCAGGTAGGATTTGTAATTCTGGCACCATGGTGTCCTCCTTCCTCGTGGGATGTGTAGAAGGTGAGCGTTTTCCCATTGCAAAAGCTGTTTCCGCCGTGTTTTTATCCACGGTGAATCCGCCCTGGAAAAGGTGGCGGATTGGCGGGTTGTGATACTGTGGGCGGTACATTATCTTCCGCCTGTCTGTTGGCAGTGACCGCCGCGCTGCTTGTCTGTACCGCCGTGGCGGTCGGAGTGTTAAAGTGGCTGTCTATGTTGGCGGTTTCCGCCACGGTCATAATTCCCTTTTTTTGTCCGCCGGCCTGTTTGCGGTATTACCGCACCTTTAACACCATCCGCCAGGGTTGTAATGACCCCCTAAGTCTTCACTGCCCTCTGCCCTGTACAGTTTGAACTGTTCTGCTCTAGCTTGAGGAGAATAGGTGAGTAGGCAGTAACACTCCTTGAGAAAATATGCATGTCTGCTAGCAGAGTGGAATCTGAAGTGAGACAGAAAAGACAATGAAGTCTTCCAAAGGACCCTTTTGGCCCAGAGAAATGAGAGAACATCCTTGCAGTGGAGTGTATGGCATGCCATGCATCATTTAGATTAACTGAATGCGCAATATCAGACAGTGCAGTAGACCGGAGTGGTACAAGAATCTAGCAGTGTACCTACCATGGTCCCAGATCAAGATTTCATAGAAATATCCCCTACCACAAGGTTACCCGAAGGAAGCCCCTAACAGTACTTTACTCAAAACAAAGAAGAAGGCAGAAGTGGGGGCCTTTAGTTTAAGATTTCAGCCAGACATTCAAGCAAAGATACTGCTGGAGGGCACATGATGGTTTGCCCAAATCTAAACAGAGCAAGCAAACCAGCAAATCAGCAGACAGCGTACCAGGTTTCCTGTTTGACAAATTATATTTGGGGATTGGAGAACTGGGGAAATAAAGCATTTATTGAGGATCGTACATTTTGTTTAAGAAAGCTGGGATTAGAACTATGGGTTCATAGCTGCTCAGTAGACAAGATGGCAAAGCCAAGTTTCCATATTACAGACAGCTCCCGCACCATTCTACACTCTCTTTCAATCGCTGGTATTTATTTATGTATCCCCTACATTTGAGTTTTTCTATTGTCCAGCACGTGACTATGCACCCTCATCCTTCACACCCATAGCTGAAAGGTGGGGCTTTAGACACAAAGGGGGTCATTCTGACCTCGGCGGTAAAAGGCCCTTACCGCCGGTCAGAAGACCGCCATAACACCGCCGCGGCCGCGGTTAACTGCCACGGTCATTCTGACCCACAACGGCCAAACCTCCAAAATTCCGTCCTCCACTGCAGCCCGCCACATCAGCGGGCAGCGATAAACTAGGAGATGCCCAAACCTCCACCGTCACGCCAACAGAAATACGCCCATGCCATTACGACCCACGAATCCACACGGCGGTCATTCAAACGCGGTATTCCATTGGCGCTACACACCGCCGCGGTCAGAATACACACACAGCACCAAAACACAGCCACATTGGACAATTTGAAATACACACACCTGATACACATACACACACCACTCCCACACAATCAACCAACTATAAAACACACACCCACATCACCCACAAACCCCTGCGACCATAATTACTGAGAGAAGGAGAGAGAGACACAGCAGACAATCCAAAGCAAGACACACTGAGGCACACTACACCATCACACACACCACATAGTAGCACAAAGCACCACTCACCAACATACTCATCATCACATACACCACCCCACACCTCACCCACACCACCCCATGGCACCCCAAAGGCACCCACGCTTTTCGGACCAAGAACTCCGGGTCATGGTGGAGGAAATCCTAAGAGTGGAACCCCAGCTCTTCGGCTCGCAGGTGCAGCACACCAGTATAGCTAGGAAGGCGGAGCTATGGCAGCGGATCGTGGACAGGGTCAACGCGGTGGGACAGCATACCAGGAATAGGGAGGACATACGCAAAAGATGGAACGACCTACGGGGGAAGGTCCGATCGATGGTCTCCAGGCACAACATCACGGTCCAGAAGACTGGCGGCGGACCCCCACCCACCCCTCCCGAATTCACATCGTGGGAGCAAGACGTCTTGAACATCCTGCATCCTCAGGGCCTCGCAGGAGTAGCCGCAGGAATGGACTCTGGTAAGTCCAATCTCAACTACTATATCCCCCCCACCAGCATGCCAACCCACACCCCCACCCTCACCCCCAAACCCCCAGCACACATCCTCCCTGACAATGTCTTACCAGCACAACCCACCCATCCCAACACCAACTCCTGCATGCCAACACAAATCATGGGCACCCATCACCTAAGCATGACCACTGCACTAACCCCCCCCCCCCACTAACTACCCTCACAACACCTCCCTCAAGAGAATGCCTGCACTGGGGGACAAGGGCACCCATAACACGCACGCTATTGCACACACAGAAACAATAACCAAACTCTCTTACCCCATGCAGGACCCGAACGACAACACACCAGCCAGGAGGGTCCAGAACTGTCCATCCCACCACCGGAACAGGCCCACACTGAGGATAGCAGCTCTGTCGACAGTGAACCTGATGACCAGCCCGGACCATCGGGGACCTCTGGGCAGTCGGTTCCCCTCAGGCAGCCACAGGCCACACCAGACCCGACCCCCTCTGCCAACACCAGCACAGCTCCCACCCAGCGGGCCCATGCCTCTGTCTCTAGGACAGCTCAATCAGCGGTGTGTCTGCCACTACAGGGCACCCAGGCTAACCCAACACCCCAACAACAACAGGGACCTGGGGGCAGTGGGAGCGGGCACACCGTCCAGGGGACAGAGGCCGGGGGAAACCGGGCAGCTCGGAGGGCTGCTGTGCGACAGGGGGGGGAGGAGAGGCCCAGGGAACCCACTCTCCAAGAGGCCCTCACCACCATCATGGGGGCATACCACCACTCCCAAGAAACGATGGCGACGGTACTGACCAGGTTCACTGAGATCCAGGCACAGCAGGAGGAACGCTACATGGGGTTCAGGGAGGAGCTGAGAATCATCGGGACCGCAATGGGGACCATCGTCCTGGCCCTCCACAGGATAGAGGACGCGTTGCGGGACCATGGTGCACCACACAGGGCCCCTGTCACTAGCCCGGACCAGGAACAGCCTACCACCTCCGCCGGCGCTAGTGGACAGGAGGTCCCAACACCTCGACAGCCCCCCAGAACCCCACCTCCTGCTGAAGAACAACCACCCCGTAAGAGGAGCCTGAGACCAAAAAAAAAGACAGAGTAGGATGTCAAGACCCCCGCCAGCAGGACATACCCCCTCAAGTCTTCCCACTGTCCCACATTGCCACCCTGTCCAACCATGAACTGCCTATGCTCCATCCTTCCACAGGCAAAAGGACAATGCACCTGTGAGACTGAGAACTGGACTCTGCCATGGATATTCCTCCTCCTCCATCACCCTTAGAATCACATGTACCGATATCTAGCACTGTAAATAAATCACATTTTGCACACAAATCTGTTTTGAGTCATGCTGTATTATTAACAAATGTATGACATATTACTGTTCGATTTCTGTTCTGTCAATTAGTCATGACAACATACCAATGTCAATACGCTGTATTTCATGGGCGAACCAAGCAGAAGTCAGGTACTGAGTCAGACAGCACTGAGAAGGGAAGGGAAAGGCAAAAATTAATTAAAAACATCTGTGGGGAACTACAGAAAGTACAGATGCAGGAGGCTATAAGCAATTGTGAAATGGCGTGGGTGATTCTTACCTGTGTGTTACTGGAAATACTGTTGTATCAGTCTGTCCCTATTGTCTGTGTCGTCCTCAGAGTCTTCCTCCTCTTCACTCTCCACAGGCTCCACGGCTTCTACAACACCACCATCTGGACCATCCTCCTGCAGGAAAGGCACCTGGCGTCGCAAAGCCAGGTTGTGGAGCATACAGCACGCCACGATGATATGGCACACCTTCTTTGGTGAGTACATTAGGGATCCACCTGTCATATGCAGGCACCTAAACCTGGCCTTCAGGAGCCCAATCACCCTCCTAGTACGCCCATGGGCCTCATTGTACCGTTCCTCTGCCCTGGTCCTGGGATTCCTCACTGGGGTCAATAGCCACGGCAGGTTGGGGTAACCAGAGTCACCTATTAGCCACACACGCTGTCTCTGTAGCTGTTCCATCACATAGGGAATGCTGCTATTTCGCATAACATACGCGTCATGCACTGACCCTGGGAACTTGGCATTTACATGGGAGATGTACTGGTCAGCCAAACAGACCACCTGGATATTCATTGAATGGTAATTCTTCCTGTTCCTGTACACCTGTTCATCGTCATTTGGGGGGACTAAAGCCACATGGGTCCCATCAATTGCACCAATGATGTTGAGGATGTGTCCAAGGGCATAGAAATCAGCTTTCACTGTAGGCAAATCACCCTCCTCTGGGAAAATGATGTAGCTCCGCATGAGTTTCATCAGGGCAGACAACACTCTGGATAAGATCTTGGAAAACATAGGCTGAGACATCCCAGATGACATGGCCACTGTTGTCTGGAATGAGCCAGTTGCAAAGAAATGGAGGACAGACAGAACCTGCACTAGAGGGGGAATTCCTGTGGGTTGGCGGATGGGGGACATCAGGGCTGGCTCCAGCTGGGCACACAGTTCATGGATGGAGGCTCGGTCAAGTCGGTATCGTAGTATTATGTTGCGTTCTTCCATTGTGGACAGGTCCACCAGCGGCCGGTACACGCGAGGATTCCTCCTTCTCATCGCTAGTCCCAGCGGACGGTGCCTAGAAAGGAGAATATGGAGTACAGAGTCAATCCACTCACAGGTACGTACAACACAGCTTGCACAGTACAGGTAAATGTATGGTTTGATATGTTTGTATGTGTGCCATTGCAAGGCCTAGGCCTGTGTGACGCATTAGAAATTAAGCCATGTGGGCCCTTGAAATGGCCGATGCCTGACCTGTGAAGTGGGACAATTGGATGTGAGGTCACTGCGCTGGCGGGGCACACCGTGGCGGTAGGCGGTCGAAGACCGCTGTGTGAAGACGCATTGGTTAACATTGAAGCCTATGGGTTTCAGGAGCCAATGACGATGTGCGCCGGCGGTCGCGGGACGCACCGCCGCGGTACGCACCGCCGCGGGCGTGACCGCCATTTTCTATCTGCTCAATCATTCGAGACCTGATCATCCACAGGAGAGGACCTATACTGCAAGTGCTGCTGTGAACTCGGTCTGGAAGTGACAATGGCTGCTGCTACTGGTGAAAGGGCCCCCGCCTTCAGTTCAGAAGAGTTGGAGAAGCTCGTGGACGGGGTCCTCCCCCAGTATGCGCAACTCTACGGTCCTCCAGACCAACAGGTGAGTACACTCAGTGCACATTGAATGGGTTATGCCTGTGTGGAGGGGGGATGTAAGTTGGTGGGGTGTGGAGGGAATGGGGAGTGCAACGCACGACAGATGAGAGAATGGGAACCATGACAAGGTTGGGGAGGGGGGGGCATGTACTCCAAACATGCAGATATGTGACGGTTTCTCTTTCCCACCCTGTACATGTCAAACAGGTGAGCGCCCACCAGGAAATCGATATTTGGCGTGCCATCGCCGAGGAAGTCCGGAACTTGGGGGTCCACAACAGACGGGGCACCCACTGCCGCAAGAGGTGGGAGGACATCCGCCGCGGAACGAGGAAGACCGCAGAAACACTGCTGGGGATGGCCTCCCGACCTAGGAGGGGTGCCAGTCGCACCATGACCTCCCTGATGTCCCGGATCCTGGCGGTGGCCTACCCTAATTTGGATGGGCGCTTGAGGACAGCACAGCAGACACAAGGGGGTGAGTATCCGCACATTCTCCTATCTGTATGCGCATTGGAGGCGTCTGGGTGGGGGAGGAGGGCTGTAGGTGACATTAGGCCCGGGCGCTCTCTGTAGTGTAGTCCGCTCCCTTAGGCATGGCCCTGTGCCCCCGCCCCCCACCTCTGTAGGGTGCCAAGTGCAGCTACCCATGCTCCAGCATCACACATGTGCGCGTGTGTTGTCCCTAGACCTGTTTGCCTAGTCAGAAGTACTGAGTAGTGTACCCCAAGTTCGCGACTTAGTGCACGAGGCACCTGTGTCTGTCCTCTCCGCAAAGGGTATTGCTAAGGCATGCACTCAACTTTGTTTAATTTTTCCCCCCACCCTAAATCTTTGTCTTCTTGTGTTTTAGCATCATCAGGCGGAGGAGATTTGGCGTCGGAGCAGGAGGGAGCTGCAGGTCACCAGGCCCCGGTGGGCAATGACACAGACACCGAGGGCACCAGTGATCCGGAGGGCGAGGGGAGCACCACAACGGGGGCCGGTGGAGACACCAGCGACACGGACACGTCCTCGTTTGGGAGCTCCCTAGCGGGGGCGGCACCATCTGTGCCCCCCGCAACAACAGGTACAGCCGCCACCCAGCGCACCAGCACCGCCCTCCCAGCAGCCCCTCAGTCTTCGCTCCGTGCCCGCTCAGCCAGGAAGGCGCGCGTCTCCTTCGCCCCAGGCACCTCAGCCCCTGCCTCTGTTGGCCTGGTGAGGACGGTCATTGTTGGGCAGACTACCCTTCTGAATGCCAGACTACCCTTCTGAATGCCATCCAGGGGGTGGAAAGGGAGGTGCATCGGAGCAATGCCTACCTGGAGGGCATTCATTCGGGTCAGGCTGCCCATCAACGAGTGTTCACTGCTCTGGCCTCAGCACTGACGGCAGCCATTGTCCCTGTCTCCAGTCTCCCTCTTCTATCTGCCTCCACCCTTTCTCTGTCTCCTGTACCTCAACCTATCCCATCCACACCATCAGACCAGCCTGCACACACCTCAACACCCAAGGCCAGCTCATCCAAACATAAGCACCACAGAAAACACAAGCATTCACCCAAGCAACACACAGATGCAGACATATCAACAGTCACTACCACCTCTGTGTCCCTGTCCTCCTCGTCTCCCTCCTCCCTCCCTGTGACGTCTACACTCACACCTGCATGCACCCCAACATCAGCCAGTTCTTCCACCACCAGCAAACCCTCCACAACAGTCCGCACACCTGCAGTCACCACCCCCACTGGCATTTACACGTCCCCTGTGTCCTCTCCCACTGTGTCTGTCACCCCCTCTTCCAAGACACATAAACGCAGGCAGACACCCAAACAACAGCCAACCACCTCACCACAGCCTACGTCCCAGTCACCTGCACCCAAGGACAGCACACCTGGCTCTCATACAACCACATCCTCTTCCTCCACTTCTCTCACCACTACTCCTACCCCTTACCTTGGTCCCAAGAAAAATTACCTCTCCACTTTTGACCTCTTTCCCTCCCCCGACCCACCCCCTCCAACTGGGAAAAGTCCCAAGGGCACCTCAGCCACCACCAGCCCAACTACTACAGTGCAAGTGGTGCATGGCATGTGGAGTCCACCCTTTGGCGTCAGTAACACTTCGGTGAGCAGCAAGGGGACAGCCAGCCCCCCCCCAGGCAAGAGGACCCGGAAATTGAAGGGCCGCCGTGAGCGGACAGAGACGGCTGCCCCCAAGGAGGTGACTCCGGCCACTTCACCGGCCACAGCAGCCAGGGGAGGCAAGGGCCCGAGAGCCCCATCTAAGGAGCGGAAGGACAGCAGGGCGGAGAGGACAACCACCAGGAGCGCGGAGCAGGAGGGCCCCACAAGCCCCATCCCGGCTGCAAGGGACGACACCAAAGGGCCCAGGACTCACTCCCCGAAGGGGCCTGACACAGCACGGTTGGAGGGCGACTGAGCAGGGTGTCCAGGCCAGGTATGACTCCCTTGACATACTGCAAGAGCACCGCTGAACAGGGCCCCGCCGTGAAGACAGGTACCGCTGAACAGGGCCCCGCCGGGCAGAAGAGCACCGCTGAACAGGGCCCCGCTGTGAAGACAGGTACCGCTGAACAGGGCCCCGCCGTGAAGACAGGTACCGCTGAACAGGGCCCCGCCGTGCAGAAGAGCACCGCTGAACAGGGCCCCGCCGTGAAGACAGGTACCGCTGAACAGGGCCCCGCCGTGAAGACAGGTACTGCTGAACAGGGCCCCGCCGTGCAGAAGAGCACCGCTGAACAGGGCCCCGCCGTGAAGACAGGTACCGCTGAACAGGGCCCCGCCGTGAAGACAGGTACCGCTGAACAGGGCCCCGCCGTGCAGAAGAGCACCGCTGAACAGGGCCCCGCCGTGAAGACAGGTACCGCTGAACAGGGCCCCGCCGTGAAGACAGGTACCGCTGAACAGGGCCCCGCCGTGCAGAAGAGCACCGCTGAACAGGGCCCCGCCGTGAAGACAGGTACCGCTGAACAGGGCCCTGCCGTGCAGAAGAGCACCGCTGAACAGGGCCCCGCCGTGAAGACAGGTACCGCTGAACAGGGCCCCGCCGTGCAGAAGAGCACTGCTGAACAGGGCCCCGCCGTGAAGACAGTGAAGACAGGTACCGCTGATCATGGCCCTGCCGTGAAGACAGGTACCGCTGAACAGGGCCCCGCCGTGAAGACAGGTACCGCTGAACAGGGCCCCGCCGTGCATAAGAGCACCGCTGAACAGGGCCCCGCCGTGCAGAAGAGCACCGCTGAACAGGGCCCCGCCGTCTCAAGCACCGCTCCGCTGGGCCCTTCCTGTCAAGCACCGCTCCGCTGGGCCCTTCCTGTCAAGCACCGCTCCGCTGGGCCCCGCCGTCTCAAGCACCGCTCCGCTGGGCCCTTCCTGTCAAGCACCGCTCCGCTGGGCCCCGCCGTCTCAAGCACCGCTCCGCTGGGCCCTTCCTGTCAAGCACCGCTCCGCTGGGCCCTTCCTGTCAAGCACCGCTCCGCTGGGCCCCGCCGTCTCAAGCACCGCTCCGCTGGGCCCTTCCTGTCAAGCACCGCTCTGCTGGGCCCTTCCTGTCAAGCACCGCTCCGCTGGGCCCCGCCGTCTCAAGCACCGCTCCGCTGGGCCCTTCCTGTCAAGCACCGCTCCGCTGGGCCCCGCCGTCTCAAGCACCGCTCCGCTGGGCCCTTCCTGTCAAGCACCGCTCCGCTGGGCCCCGCCGTCTCAAGCACCGCTCCGCTGGGCCCTTCCTGTCAAGCACCGCTCCGCTGGGCCCTTCCTGTCAAGCACCGCTCCGCTGGGCCCCGCCGTCTCAAGCACCGCTCCGCTGGACCCTTCCTGTCAAGCACCGCTCCGCTGGACATCGCCATGTCATGCACCGCTGCACTGGGTGCCCCCGTCTCAGGCACTGTTTATGGTTCACTGTGCCCACCATGCCTCGTCCTTGACCAGTGGACTCTGTAATCCACCTGAGAGACTGTGGCTTTGCACTCCCCAGGATGGCACAGTGGGCAATCCACCCACTGTAGAGACTTGAGAGACTGTGGCTTTGCACTCCCCAGGATGGTACAGTGGGCAACCCACCCACTGTAGAGACATTGAGAGACTGTGGCTTTGCACTCCCCAGGATGGTCCAGTGGGCAACCCACCCACTGCAGAGACTTGAGAGACTGTGGCTTTGCACTCCCCAGGATGGCACAGTGGGCAATCCACCCACTGTAGAGACTTGAGAGACTGTGGCTTTGCACTCCCCAGGATGGTACAGTGGGCAACCCACCCACTGTAGAGACATTGAGAGACTGTGGCTTTGCACTCCCCAGGATGGTCCAGTGGGCAATCCACCCACTGCAGAGACTTGAGAGACTGTGGCTTTGCACTCCCCAGGATGGTACAGTGGGCATGGTGGCTCCTCGTGGATCTGGCGTTGTGGACTCATGTGGCTGTGGTGGCCCCCCCTTCCCTTCCCCCTGAGGTGCCTGTAGTTTTGACATCGGATGCCCCTGCAGTGTTCTCTCCAAAGGACTCAGGTCTCGTGTGTGGGCTTTGCCCTTGTTTCGCAGAACCTTGGCCTACGGACATGTTAGATTCGTAGGATGTGCAGGACTTGTTACTTCAGTGATACACTGATGTGTATATCTTTTTGGTTTTTGTAAATATTTTTCACGGTTGCTCAATTATTTCCAGGTGCTTTTTTTGTACATGAAAATTTATTCCAAATTTGGTTGTGTCATTGTATTTTTAAAGGGGCTTTGTGTGGTGTCACTGTAACTTCCTGCTCTGCATTGGTGTGTACATATTGGGGGGGTGGGGGGGTCGCATATGTGTATGCCCATTACCTTTCTTCCTCCCCCTCCCGTGTGTCGTAGGTGCAGTACTCACCGTTGACGTCTGCGCCGGAGTTCGTACTCGTGGTAGATGAGCAGGTAGACGAGAGCAGGTATGATGTTCAATTCGGGTTCCATGCTGTCCGGATTCCGCGTGGAGTGGCTCGAGGTGAGCGTTTTCCATTGAAAATGTCTGTTTCCGCCGTGTTTTTATCGGCGGTGCTCCCGCCCTGGAAAAGGTGGCGGATTGGTGGGTCGTGATAGGGTGGGCGGTACATTGTCTGCCGCCTGTCTGTTGGCGGTGACCGCCGCGCTGTTTGTTTGTTCCGCCGTGGCGGTCGGAGTGTTAATGCGGCGGGGTGTGTTGGCGGTTCCCGCCAGGGTCAGAATTGCATTTTTTTGACCGCCGGCCTGTTGGCGGGTTGGCCGCCGCTTTATCACCGACCGCCAGGGTCAGAATAACCCCCAAAGTCATGTCAAGCTCTTGACCCCCTCTTCTTTGAGGGTCATGTTAAATTCGTTGTATTACAAAGGAGACATTTCTATGGAATTGTATGGTGACCCCAAGCAAATTTTATGAAAAGTCCATATATAATACTGTAAAAAAGTCTCCATAAGAAGGACACTGATATCACATGATAGTGTGATTCTCTAAGAAGGAGAGCGTAGGGTAAATATTGTCTGACTACTCCGAACACCATCTCCTCTTTACTCTGTCTTTGAGGCTATTAACAATCCAAAATTACAGCCCTAGTAGCGGAATTCTAACTATATCATTTATGGTCACCACTGATGGGAGATGGTACATTCTACAGCCTCTATAAGTGCTCCCTAACATGTCTGCCAAATTAAAATGCCAATGCACCAAGACCTAGCATATGGCTAACCTATGTAAACAAGAACAATAGTAAAACATCAAGATTCCACCACCCAATCTATACTTCCCAGGATCTGTCACTCAGTTTCAAAATGAGGAGGAGATGAAGAGCAGGGATTCATGACCACCACATTCCCAGCACATATGTGAAACTAATCCCTAACCAAAAACAATTCCACTAGCAACACCTATAATAGGGTGAGCACATTAGTACTTGTGGTCACTGTAGGAGGCTGGCCTGGTTTGTAGTGGGTATCTAATGTACTTACACCTTATACCAGGTCCAGTTATCCCTTATTAGTGAAATGTAGGCAGTGTCTTGCAGCTTAGGCTGTCTATGGGTAGCTATAGTCACACAGTACTTATACACAATAAAAGACAATACTCTGTGTAACTAAAAATAAAGGTTTTTATTTTAGAGACACAAGGCCAAAAAATATATTAGAGGTAATACTCCTACTGGAGGTAAGTATTATACACAATATATACACTAGTACCAAAATCAGGTAAGAAAACAGTCATAGAATAGTGGAAACAGTGAAAAATACAATAGATTGCAATAGGCCTAGGGGCAACACAAACCATATAGTAAAATAATGGAATGTGAATGTCAAACTCCCCCCTAGGCAACTGTGGTGTATAGAGGGGGGCTGGGAGTGTAAGAAAACACCAAAGGTAAGTAAAGTACCCCACCCCAGAGCCCAGGAAAGCAGGAGTAAAGTACAGCAAGTTTCCTCAGAACACACTACAAGTCTTGGTGAAGAATTATGCAAGAACTAAGGGAGACTGTGAGCAACCAACAATAGGTTCCTGGACCTGAAGACCTGTGGAGAGAGGAGCCCCAGTTCAGAAGTCGATGAAGAGTCCAGGAAGAACAGGAGCCCCTGCCAACCTGGAAGAAGGTGCAAAAGTGGATTCTCCGGTTGGAAGAAAAGGGCAGAAATGCACCAAAGAAGATAGCTGCGGGTTCCTGCTTGGTGCAAGAGATGTCCCTCATCAAGTTGTTGGATGCAGGCTGTTTGCGTCTCTGGATTCCACCAACAAGCCTTGGTTCACGCAAATATACATTTTGCGTCAAAGAGGAGCTGCCCAGAGCCAGGAGGGACCTGGGGGTCTCAACTCACACTGAGGAGACAGAGTGGGCTCTCAGCACTCCAGAGAGCCCTCGGAAGACCAGGCAGCACCCATGGGTGTCCCAGGACACCGGAACAAAGGAGCTGCAAAGTGGGGTCATCACAGCAGTACACAGGAGGATCCCACGCTGACAGAGAACAACTCAGAGAGCTGTGCGTCACAGGATGGAGTGCTGGGGACCTGGGCTATGCTGTTCACATGAACTTTTGAAAGAGGTGCACAGAAGCCAAAGGAGCTGCAGAAGATGCAATGCACAGGGGTACTGTCTGGCACAGGGAGGCAAGCTGTTACCTCAACCAAATTTGGACAGCTGGACCTTTGGACAGACAGGGTCACTTCGGTCCACCACCTGTGTTCCAGGGATCGCGCTCATCAACAGGAGAGAAGCCCCAGAGTACCGGTCATCGTCGCAGAGAGGTGCCTACTGAAGCAGGGAAGTGACTCCGTCACTCCACGGGAGATTGCTTTGGTTCTTCTGGTGCAGGATGAAGACAGGCAGTCCTCAGAGCATGCACACCTTGGAAACTGTTGCAGTTGCTGGCTGGAGCTGAAGTTGCAGGTCACAGGAGCCTTCCTGGATACTTTGTTGCAGTAACAGCGGTTCCTGAAGCAGTCTGCGGTTGATCCGACATTCAGAAGCTGAAGCAGAGGATGCAGAGGAGTAGTGGAGGAATCTTGCAAACCGAATCTGAGGAAACTCACAGAGGAGAGACACTAAATAGCTCTGAGGGGGATAGGTTACCTACCAATGTATGCACCTATCAGGAGGGGTCTCTAATGTCACCTGCTGGCATTGGCCACTCAGATGCTCCCAGGGGGTACCCACACCTTGGAATCCAAGATGGCTTCCACCAAGGACACTGTGGATGAGCTCTGGGTAACACCCCTTTCCTTTGTCCAGTTTTGTGCCAGAGCATGGACTGGGGATCCCTGAACCGGTGTAGACTGGATTATGCAGGGAGGGCACCATTTGTGCCGTTCAAAGCATTTCCAGAGGCTCTGGGAGAATACCCCTCTCATGCCTGTAACACCTATTTCCAATGGGAGAGAGTGTAACACCCCTCTCCTAAAGGAAATGCATTGTTCTGCCTTCCTGGGATTGGGCTGCTCAATCCCCAGGAGGGCAGATGTGCGTCTGTGAGGTGGCAGCAGCTGGGGCTGCAGTGGAAACCTCAGACAGCTGGTTTGGCAGTACTGGGGGTCCATAGTGGAGACCCCATGGTGCATGGAATTGGCCCCCCAATACCAGATTTGGATTGAGGGGTAAATTTCACAATCTTAGACACCTCAGATGGCCTTATTCGGAGTTACCATTGTGAAGCTACATATATGTATTGACAGATATGTAGTGCACGCTTATAATGGTGTGCAAGGGTGCCCTCATACACTGTAACTTTGCACCTAGCCTTCAGTAAATGAAGGTTAGACATGTAGGTGACCTATAAGTTACCTGGTGCAGTGACAAATGGCTGTGAAATAGTGTGTGTACTATTTCACTCAGGCTGCAATGGCAGTCCTGAAAGAGTGTTTGTATGAGCTCCTTATGGGAGGTAAAAGAAATGCTGCAGCCCATAAGGATCTCCTGGAACCCCAATGATGTGGGTACCTAGGTACCATATACTAGGGACTTATAAGGGGGTCCAGTGTGCAAATCAGAATTGGAATATGGAGCCACCAAACTATAGTGACAGATTAGAAACAGAGAGAGCATAAGCACTGGGGTTCTGGTTAGCAGAACTCCAGTGACACAGTCAAGCATACTGACAACACACATAGGCCACAAACTATGAGCACTGGGATCCTGGCTAGCAGGATCCCAGTGAGACAGTAAAAACACACTGACAAACAGGCGGAAATTGGGGGTAACATGCCAAGAAAGATGGTACTTTCCTACAGTCACCCCCAGGCATGGCGGTGCCTTGAATTTGACTAGCTGAAAAGTACTGAATAGATCAGTGTCTAGGGCAATGAGAAGTTGTACCCACACAAGCCACAGATTTGTCTTGATGCATCAATGATTTGGTAGGACAACATTATATAATAACATGCCATTCAAGTAGCTGAAGGAAAGACAACACCCTACCTCCAATGGCCACAACATCATGAGGTGGCACTAGGCCAGTTTTATCTATTGATCCAGACTATGCATTGTCCCTGGATTGAACATGCCCTTGACCAGTGGGCATGGTCACCTCATCAGAGGGCAGAACCTTAAGCATTGAACATGATCACTTCATTACCAACCATCTGTACTCTCTGTTCCGGCACAATGGTATTTAATGAGTTCTCAGGGAGTCAAACTGATCTTCTTTTCCTCTACGTTCTACTTGCCCTGCTCCTGCTTCAGCCTGTTGGCTATGTGGGTCACTAGAAAGAAGTTGATCGGGTTGATCTTTACACCCACTGTTAAAATCTTTCTTTTCCTTGGCTCAATCCCAAGCTGACTCCAGTGTCTCGGAGAAGAATCTTAATTGAAACAGTACTTTCAGTGTGACAAAGTTTAGCAACATCCTATCGAATAGTCATTGCATTTTACCATTCTTGTATAATCTGTGAATATAATTGTTCCATAAGATTCAAATTTAATGAACAGGGCTCCTAGCCATCTTCAGTATTTTGTCCCTTTCTTTGTCATTTAGCAGTATTGCAAACATTGATAGTGACAAGGTACAGGTGTGAGCGGTGGGTTGGTACTGAGGGTGTGAGACATTTAAAGTAGAGTTGATTTTTCTCTATTATGAAGCTGGGAAAAAAACACTCTTGTGAATGAGGCCTGAAACACAATGTTCAAGGAAGCCTTTTGGATGAGTTATTTCTGCCCCTTCAGGGAATTCAGTAAAGCACAGGTTGTGCTCGGACCTCTTCCACCATATTCTCTTTAATTTTGGATGTTCTATCTGGTATGTGTTGGAAGATTGCAGTTGCTTGGCAGTGTTCTCTATTTCAGATGTGAAGCATTTGGTCTTGGTGAACCTATCAAGAATGTTTCTGAGGTCCTGTTACAGAAGTGCAACATCCAGTTCCACCTTGTTCGTTTAATTTCAAGTGCTTCTAGTGAGGTCTGAATAACTTGCAGGCTATTGGTTGAGTTGCCTGGGTCACCAAGGGGTGGGATAGCATCTGCCACAGTTACTGTGGGTTCACTCCAAAAAGCTATTGTTGACTTTGCATTTGTCATGGCCACCCAGTTTACAGAATCAGGTGTTTCACAGAAGAACCCGAAGGTTCGGTTCTTTTTTAGTACATTCCTGGAGATGCAAAAAGATTGTTCCTAAAGCTTTGAGGGGAGGGGTGAGTCACAAGTGTTAACATGAAATAGAACTGTAAGGACTAAAACATAATTTAGGACTGTTGGTAAAAGGAAACAAGGTTGTCTAGCAATCACTGATAAATACAGTTTGAAAGCACATTGCAATCCATCTACAACAAACCAGAAGATTCGGGAACAAGACAGGAGGTTCAGGAACAAACCAGAATGTTTTGGAGCAATCAAGTAAAGAGACTTTGATAGCACATGGTAATCCATCTGGAGCAAGCCAGAATGTTCTGGGGGAACAAGACAGAAGGTTCTGTAAACAGCCATGTGATGATGACAGACAACTTTTCCTTCAGGAGGGTATAATTACCAGTCTCTTGGACCACACCCTTTGCTGAGCAACTGGAGTTCCAGTGAAGACATCATCCATGTTTCACCTGCCGACCCAGCTTACCTGCATTCATCCAAGAAATCTTCTTGCTCTGTGAACCCTACTCTTCCTGGAGAGAATTCTCAACAATCTGCAAGATAAAAGAGACACGAGAAAGCTAAGTACATTTAATATGTACCTCCATCATGCATGCATGCAAGTGAATCATAATTGAGCATCAGTAAAATAATTTGATACCAGATTCCTCCCATTTTTTAAATTCTTCTATCTTTTCTCTAGATTGGTTATTTTTCCAAATTTAGTTCCTGCCTCACCTTTTTCAATTTGGGACTTTCTGTTGTATCTGTGATCCCTTGACAGAATGATGAATACATCCCTTCTGCCTATTATACTACAATATGAGGGAGCTGAACGAGTTCTGCAAGGAGAGGGTGCTAGCCTGGAATAATGGGTCCACTAAGCAGGAACTGCGGTCTTCCCTGTACGCTTTTGAGGAAGTGCACTGCTGGAAGGCTTCAACAGAGGATCAAAAGGTTGCTGACCCTGAGAACGGTGATGCTCAGGAGGAGGAAAATGACTTGGCAATGGCTCCAGGGGGAAAGAAGGGCCCGACAGAGATACAGCCTCCTTCTGGCTCCCATGCTGGAAGCATTGTATTCTCCTGCAACCTATCTCTGGAAGAGTTAAAGCTCATAAAGGCTGAGTCAGAGAGGCACCTGAATCTGTAGCTAGCCAGACTGATTGCAGAAGAGAGAAAGGCTGAGTCAGGAATAGCCTTAGCAATGGAGAAGGCTGAGGTTGAGCAAGCCCTGGCCAATGGAATTCTGAAGATGAAAGGGCCTTGGCAGAAAGAAAATGTTATGCTCATGAACCGAGTCTTAAGGAACCTGACCCAAGATCAAATAAGCCTCAGAGTCCAGCCGAAATGGTGGCAGTGATATCCCAGTGCCCAATGGAAACAATAGCATCCACATCCCCCAAGACCTGGTGCCCAACATTGTTGTGGGGGACAACATTGCTCAGTGGTTTGAGGCCTATGAGGTTGCCTTACAGATGCACATGGTCCCTGAGGAAGTTTGGGGTGGCAGTCTTTGGAGGCACATTGCGAAAAAAGGGAGGGATGCATAGTTAGCCCTATTGAAAGGGGACAAAATGAGTTATCCACTCAGGTGGGACGCACTAATCAAGAAGTAAGGTTTCACACCTGAAAATATGGGCAGAAGTTTAGTGACAGCCAGAAGTTTCCTCAACATTCCTGGGTGAATTTCGCAGACTACGTTTGTAAGGCACTGGATGGTTTTGTGAAGGGTAGTGAGCGGCTGTACAATTTGGTTGCAAAAGAGCACATTCAGCTATTGTTTTACACAGCTATGCCAACACCTGAATGACACCAAGCTCATGACCCTAGGGAGATGCAAAGGAGGCAGACCACTTTATTAGTACCAGAGTGGCTGAGGAAGTACCTGTGAGTGACCCTGAGGAAGGTGGTTCCGGTTTCCCCCAGCAGAGTGAAGGGATGATCTACAGTGACCCAGACAGGTCTCAGAATAGTGTGAAGGAAAAGGAAAGGATTCCCATGCCCCTTCCATGAATGGGAGTAGAGGTTCTGGTAGGCAATGGCATTTGTAACCCCAGTTCTTTGATTGCTCCTATTTGGGCACAGTAAGGGGACCTAGTCTGGACCAAGAGACCACCCACTGGGGGAAGGTCCCAGATTTCCACTGTCTTCATTCTGGGTAATGACTTATCTCCACTTTTAGCTGAGCTGGGAGGGACAACCATCTGAGCCACACTGAAATCTCAAGTTTCTGGGTGAAATACTCCCACAGGTAGAGTACAGAGGTCTAAATGACGGGACTGGGTGGGGGACTGAAAAGCTTTCCCTGCCCCAGCTTGCTGGTACCTGTTTAGCCTCAGGATACGAGCCTGAGCTAAAAGGCTAGTCTCAGGTTAGCACCCTGGACTGGCAGGAGGGAGAGTGAAAGTAGGGTGCCTAATACCCAAGGCTGTCGTTCTCCACTCTGACAAACCTCAGAGTTCAGAGAGCCCTGGATGGCCCAGGGCTTAGCTCTTGAAACTGACAGCTGTCAGTGACCTGCATGAGTTAATGTCCTTATGGGCAGAGAATTCCCTGAACCGGGGACAGAAATCTGATCCAAGAGGCAGAATAGGCCACATCACTTTGTTGGCCATGGAGGTACTATCTGCCTAATAAGATGAGGAGAAGAGTTCCCCATGGGTCAGTTCAGTGACTCAGGAGAGCATAGACAGAGGGATCCTACTAAGTTCAAAAAGGCTGACAAGTGACACTGCAAAAGAGACCCAGTATGCACTTTCTATTACCAAAGCAGAGAACCCATCAACATATTGATTAGTCTACCGTGGCTTTTGTTTGGAGGGGGGGTCATGTTGGACTTGGCCCTTCACCCTTCCTGTTTTCTGAACCAATGTTTCTTTTTAGAACTATCTGCACTTTGCCACTGCTAACCAGTGTTCAAGGGCTTGTGCTTTGTCTTTTAAAACATGTTGGAATTGGCTTACACCAATTGCCACAGTAAATTTACTTGAGAGTCCCTAGTAAAGGGGAAATATGTGTACCCAGGCTCTGAAAGTTAAATGCTACTAGCGAATCAGCAGCACTTATTATGCCACCCACTTAAGAAGCACTTTAAACATGCCTCAGGTCTGCCATTGCAGTCAGCATGCAGCTTTAAATGGCCATTCAGACCGAACAAAATAAACTTTTTGCCAGGCCTAAAACTTTCGTTTTAATACATGTAAGTTGCCCCTCAGGTAGACCCTACATAGCTCACAGGGCAGGGCACTTTGTATTTAAAATGTTGGACATGTACATTTACGTTTTGCATGCCCTGATAGTGAAAAACTTTTAAATTCACTTTTCACTATTCCACGGCCTACCTGGTTCATAGAATAACATTGGGTTGCCATATTACATTTGATAAGTTATAACTTTTGCTTGGAAACATGTAAAAATATTGTGTTTGGTGTCTAAAGATTTGTAATTTAAAATCCTCTTCAATGTTAAAGTTGACTTTTAAGTCACAATTCTAAAAATGCCAGTTTTAGAAGGCCCCCATTTTCTTATCCTAATCATTTGGTGCCTGCAGCCTGTTTCCTTGGTCAATTGACTAGGTGTAGTTGCCAGTTGGCCTTTCCTCCCAGTGGCACAAACGGGAACTGGGACTTGAGAGGATGTGCCATCCTGACAAGATGGGTGCGGGTGGAGCTGTCAAATACCACACTTACATTTCAGAGGAGTCCCTCAGCACATTCACAAAGGACTCACACTGGAATTTTGTTGCCCCAGACATCTTGGGACATCCTTGGACCAGGGAAGGGAGGAAGGAAATTCCACAACCATCTGCAGGGAACAAAACTCCAGAAGTTTCTTCCCCATCAAAGCTGGCACCGGGTATCAAAATAAGACCCTTAAAACAACCAGGGAGTGGGTAGGGGAGATATGAGAGGAGGTATGAGAGCCAGGGCCCAAGACACAAAACTTTCCTGTCACTAGAGTTGCAGTCAGCAGTCTTTTCTACCATCACACCTTCAGGGGTCTCTAGTGCTTCAGAGTAGAATTGATAACACAGGTCTTATTCGCCGTGAACCACCACAGTGCCTGCTGTAGCTTGCTCATCTGTTCCCAAAACGGACTGGGTGCACCTGTTGGCTCCCTCACCACTAACAGTGGGGTGGCCAGAGTATGTCCCCACTGGAAGTCCTCCTTGCATGCAAAAATCCAGATCCAAAGCCACTCACTCGTCTGCCCCCCTTTCTTAATTTAGTCTAAACACTTGGAGGAACAGTATGACACACTTTTTAGTTCATCCAGGTCATCAACCACCACAAAAGGCTTGCCCGGTTTTCTTCTATCAAATTAGTCCTTTGCCAGTGAGGATTCAGGTAAAAAACGTGGTCCCATTCCTAAATCACCTCACTGTTCATTAAATATTGCTCCACAACAAAGCCTCTTGCTGCAGCAGCCAAAGGACTCTCAGGGCCTCACTACGACTTTGGCGGTCTTCCCAGAAGACCACCGAAGCCCCTGCAGCCAGCATACCGCCAGTGCTTGCGGTATGCTGGCTGCCCTATTAGGAGTTTTCCTCTGGGCCAGCAGGCGAAAACAGCAGAAAACTCACCCGAACATTGATGCCGGCTCGTAATCGAGAGCTTGCAGTGCTGCCCTCACAGATTGCGACCGCCGAGACCACCAGGCTGTCGACAGGTGGCAACCTAGGGGTGCTGGCAGTCGGAACATGGCCCATCTGCCACGGTCATAATAGGGCGGTCAGACCGCCCTGTCTGTGGCAGTCCGACTGCCAGCATGTGTGTGGCGGTCTTGAGACCGCAACACTCGTAATGAGGGCCTTAATCTGCAAAGTGAACTTACAAGTTAAGAATTCTGCAGAAAGTAAAGAATGTTCCTCTCTAATTATGATTGGATATGTTTTCCATAAACAAAGATCATGACAACACACTTTTGCCTTCTTCCCTCCCCTTTGCTTTGTATTTTCTTCAGGTGCATTATCAGAATCATAGCAATTCCTGATCTCAGTGACCTGGCCAGCAGGTTCATCTAAGACATTTTTAGACTCAGTGTTCACTTGAGGAACAGAGTAGTTTGCAGTGGCTGGGATTCACTTAAGATTTAAGCATTTCATCCATCACCGTTTTCTTTTCATGAAGGCTCAACTTAAGAAAAACCTTGTTGTGGCTTCACTTAAGGGATCAAAGGTATCCGAGGCCCCAGCCGTCTGTAGATAGGGGTGGATATTATCCTGAAAGAAATTAGTGCTAAAGTCCTTAGTCAGCCATTTAATATATGTAAATAGGTTATATTTAAGGAGAGCTTTACCAGTGCATGATTTTCCTAGAGAAAACACATATTTGGCTGACAGACAGTTTATCTCATCTCTTTCATTCAAATAAAGTTATTTGACATGTGTTTTAATGCTTCTGGGGAGAAGGTCTTTATCTATATGGGCAGTACGTGCCTTATCTAGTGCTGCTGAGTTAAAGAAGTTTTTTTGTACCTTATTTTTTAACGGTGTTCATCTGTACATTTAGATGTATTTATAACGTGTTCTTCTTCTTGTTTTAAGAATGGAATTTTAATTTGGAATAACCATGTAACATTGACTGGCAGTCGTCATCTACAATAAGAGGTGTTTAAGGATCGGTTTTGATGGAGCACCAGAGAATCTCTGCAGTTCTTTCTTCTAGGAAAATGCCCCAAAGATGTCTTCTGCTCTTCTAACTGGAAAAAAGCTGATCTGAAACACTTTGGGATGCCACTGCACACGTGTTTAGTTCTTCACCTGGGCAAGGAGTTTATATTTGATAAGTGAGGTGGAAAGGAAAGTTGTTTTATTCAGACCTAGCACTAACACTGCTACTGTGGGGTCTTGATGGACTCCTCCACAGAACATACATTAAAAGTCTATTGAACTTGTCTTCATGCCAAGTACAGAGAATCATTCATTCTGTGAAGCTAAACATTCACAGGCTATTTCAAAAGATGAAGGCTGCGAGTTGTAACTCATTCAGTGAGGCCTCGGTTTAAAGTGACTGAATCTGTGAAATGTGTCGTTTTAGAGAGAGCAATCTTGTTATTTAATAGGTGCAACGTATTTTATGTTCTTGTATTTCCATAACAGCACTGTATAAAGGAAACGTGGAGCGACAGTTTATTAATTGACTCATAGAAATCCTGTTACTGTGTTTCAGAAATGCTGTTCACTTTGTAGTAAGAAACACAAAATTGATGATGTGATTGACTGATGTGTTCTGATGGTACGTGGACTGAGCAATCTCCATGCAGATTAACAGACCTGTTCATAGATGCTTTGGTGTGATGGGCTGTGCTCAGGGAAAGGTTTTCAACACTTTCTGAAATGAAAGCTAGAACTGAGGGCCATATTTAAACTTTTTGGTGTAAAACTGTGCTAACGCAGTTTTGCACCAAAAAGTTTACTGCTGGCTTGCGCCATTCCTGAGTGCCGGCCAGGTGCCATATTTATGGAATGGCACAAGACGGTGCTAAGTTTGGGCTAGTGTCAACAAAAATTACACTAGCCGGGTGGTGGTGGCGGTATGGGAATAGAAGGTTGTGCGTCAACAAATGCTGTTAGGCTGGTTAGCAGCAAAACAATGCCCCTAAACAGTCTTGCATCATATCCAGGTGCACAACCATCCTAAAACATAACTCCTGTCCTAGAAAAGACAGGAGTCATGCCCACCACCCCAATGGCCAGACCAGTGTCTCTTGGGCATGGCCATTGCATCCAGTGGCATGCAGGGGGCCCCTTGTTGGGCCCTCAATGGCACTCTGAAAAAAAAAAAATATATATATACTTACCTATACTCACCCTACTTACCTGGGATGGGGTCACCCATCCTCTGGTGTCCCTCTGGTGTCGGTATGGGTGTTCCTGGGGCTTGGTTTGGGCACCTCTGGACCCATTCTATGGTGTTTGACCATGGAAATGGGTCCACAGGTCCCCTAACGCCTGGTCTGCCCCAGGCGTTAAATAATGGCACTAAGCAAGCTTAACGCAATTATTTGGGTCTGCCTCCCACCCGGGCGTCATTTTAGCACGGGGGATAAATATGGTGCTAGGGAGACAGCGTCATGTTTTTTATGGGAACACCTAGCTTGCATCTAATTGACGCAAGATGGGTTCACGCATCGACAAAATGGTGCAAACTCCAATATTTTGATGCTAGACAGGTCTAGCTTCAAAATACATATATGAAGTTAAGTTTGTGCTGAATCTGCATTAAAAAAACGCAAATTTGGTGCAAACAGAGCATAAATATGCCCCTGAATTTTTAAGAAGAGGTGCCTGCAATTCTGCTAGTGAAGTTGATTAGTTTAATTATGGGAAAGTGAGCATGGACCGGGGATACTGGTGATAAGAAGGGTAAACCTGTGGAATGATATAAAACCATGCACTTTTCGCATATCCCATATTTAGCAAACGTACTTAAAAAGAATATGCAGCAATCTTCTACTTAGTGAATATATTCACCTTAAAGCTCTAATTATGAGTTGGTGGGTATATTCCGACCTCCATGTTAATCCTTGTTTATGTACGGGTAGGTATATAATACATCCGATAATGATCAGACGCATTAAGGCCCATATTTATATGTTTTTAGCGCCGCATTTGCAAAACATTTTGATGCAAAAGCGGAGCAAACTTACAAAATGTCATTGTATCACAGCTTATACACAAGGTACCCTGTAATATTGTTTATTCATCAGTTGCGATAAATAACAACTAAACTCCTAATCAGTGCTCTTCTCTTGTAAATAGAAAAGTAAGACCCAGAATTACTAAGGGCCTGATTTAAGAAAAGTGGCGCTGCATCTAATGCAGCACCACTTTTCTTGTGCCCCTTAGCGCCCCCCCATCCCCACCATGTGTGCGCCACCTTTAGTATACGGTGCCAGGGTAGGGGCAATAGCGTTGACATTTGTGACACTATTGATGTACTGTGTAGGATTAGCGCCACTTTGTAAATCTGGTGCAGTGATTTTGGCCTGGTTGGGCCACATTAGCGTGAAAAAAATGACACTAATGTGGTGCAAGGAGGCACTGGGCCCTCTTAAATCTGGGCCTAAATGTGTGCATTGATGTCCACCAGCTACAAAGCGCAGCAAAGTGTTAAAAGAACCTACAATCAACTTTCACATGTAAAAGCTATTTTGTGGCAAAACTTGACCCTCTCGATGCCCACTTTGCTCTAATCCCCTTTTAAATGAATGCAAAGGTGGCATGCCTTGCTGTGATAGCAACAAACCATAGATTTAGGTGCAAAGCCAGGTCTCCTAAATTAGTGTGATCTGACTATGTATGAAATCCTAATGCCATGTGTTAGACCTGTCAGCTCTTGGCGTGGCTTCCCCTGTCTTTTTGACTTCTTTCCTCCTGTTAT
Organism: Pleurodeles waltl; assembly: GCF_031143425.1. Classification (NCBI taxonomy): domain Eukaryota; kingdom Metazoa; phylum Chordata; class Amphibia; order Caudata; family Salamandridae; genus Pleurodeles; species Pleurodeles waltl. The sequence continues at coordinate 1,654,143,633 of NC_090445.1, read as the reverse complement.
GCTCCGGTGCTGATCTTCGTTTTTGCTGGCTTTAGGACTCTTGGCACTTTACCACTTCTGACCCTGTCTAAATTGGGTTGGGGATTGGCATATTTGAATTACTAGTAAGTCCCTAGTAAAGTGCACTATAGGTACCCAGGGCCTGTAAATCAAATGTTACTAGTGGGCCTGCAGCACTTATTGTACCGCCCACATGAGTAGCCCTATAAACATGTCTCAGACCAGCCACTGTGGTGTCTATGTGTGCAGTTGTAAACTGCCAGTTCAGCCTGGCAAGTGCACACACTTGCCAGGCCCAAACCTTCCTTTTTACTACAGGTCAGTCACCCCTAATGTAGGCCTAAGGCAGCCCCCTGGGCAGGATGCAGTGTATTGAAAAGGCAGGACATGTACTAGTGTTTTTACATGTCATGATAGTGAAATACTGCTAAATTTGTTTTTCACTTTTGCAGGCCCTATCTCTTCCACGGGGTAACATGGGGGTAGCCTTGAAATATCTTTTAAGTTCAGTTTCCTATTGGGAGCAGATGGATATATGGAATTTGGGATCTTTGAACTCACAATTTAAAAACACATCTTTTTGTGAAGTGGGTATTTAGAGTGTGAGTTTGAAATTGCCACTTTCAGCAAGTGGGTATTTTCTTGCTTATCCATTCTGTGCCTCTTCCTGGCTATGGAACATGCGTGTTGGTCAGCCTGACAATTGGGATGTTTGTGAATTCACTATAGACAGTCACACAAAGGGAGTTGAGGTGTGTCCTGCATATCCTAATGGGTCTTCCAGATCTAGAGTGGAGGGAGGAGCTGACACTTGCACCAGAATAGGGCTGTGTCTGTCCTTACACAAAGCAGGTTCCAACCCCCCAGAGTGTGTCTGGGGCCAGGACAGGGAAAGGCAGGGTCTTGTGCACTACAAAGACTTTTCTTTGAAGTTTGCCTACTTCAAAGACAGAAACGAGTATAAGTATTGGACTGCTAAGCCCACAACTTCAGAACACGTCTGGACTGAGGACATTCTGCCAGGGAGACCTGCCACTCTGCCTGTTGCTTTGCTGTGCTGGGCTCCTGTTGCCACTTCTGGCTTGGGAGTGGAAGGACTGGACTTTGTGTTCTGTGTCCTGCTTTGTAAGGTTCTCCAAGAGCTTGAACTGAGCTTGCCTCCTGGTGTGAAGTCACACGGACATCAAACACTTCATCTGCCAGTACCTGGGCTCTTCTGCTGAAAGTGCCAAATCCAGTCCCTGGGCCCTTAGGGACCTGGTAACCTGTGGGGGGAAATCCAGGCACTGCTGTGTGCGCATCAGAGAAATCAATGCAGAACCTGTCCTCTGGCTAAAAATGTGACTGAGCACCTGTCCCACAGCTGGAAATTCAATGCAGAGCCTGTTCTCAATGCAGACACTTCTCACAGTGTGTCAGAATTTTCCATGCATTGACCCTGGGTGTCAAATCTTCACCATTGCAGCAAGGACTGGAGGCTATGCGTCTGGAAATTGACGCATCATTCTCCTGCAGGGGGGAAATCAACGCACTGCACACCCAGTGGGGAAAGAATCAACGTACGGCCTCACTTGCGAGTATGGAATCAACGCTTCGCCTGCTTTTCTGGCTCATCACATCTCCTGCAGCTTTATTTTTGACACAAACCAGGTAGTTTATGGTAAAACAGCACATTCATTCCAATGGATTAAGACTTTTTTAACTTTAAAAATTGATATCCTTTCTTGTATATGTTGGAATTTTGTCATGTTGGTCTTTTTGTATTCAGATAAATATTGGCTATTTTTCTGAACTGGTGTGGAGTACGTTTGAGGTGTTTTAACTGGTTTACTGTGTGTGTGAATAAATACTTTACACATTGCCTTTGAGATAAGTCTGACTGCTCCTGCCAAACTACCAAGGGGGTGAGTAGGGGTTATCTTAGGCTTGTGACTCCCTTGCCCTGACTAGTTTGAGGGTCCCTACTTTGAGAGGGGGTTAACTGACTGGCAACTAGACACCTAATTTCTAACACATGAGAAAACAGCTGCAAACAAAAGGTCAAAATATATTTCCTTACACCTTATGTGTCACATGTGCTTTACACAAAAGCACATGCTTTACATGCCTGACACCTTTGTGTTGGTCTACATTTAAGAATTTACTACAAATGCTATGATGGACGCTTTTGGCTCATCCTGGTGCTGTAGTGCAAGGCTGAGCATCAAGCAGAAGAGCCATTTTAATTCAAGCTCAGTGGGTAAATCCTGCTAAATCTAGTGCTGCAGTATTTATTGTCCTTAGCACGATGAAGAGCTGCAATTTTCCATGCAGAACTCAATTGCATGAAGGGCAATAAATCCGGGGTTAAGTCACTAAAGAACAGTAGACAGTCTCCGAAGAAGTCAATGTTTTGATGGTATTGAATATAATTTAGGAAAACAGTAGCCCTCACTATCCATATCCAAATGTTATGCACCCATATGAAGGTACTCTGTTGTACCATGTAATTTTATATGCACATCTATTTAGGGCATCTGTCTGAGAAGTGCTGCTCAATAAATAAACATAAATATTAGACAATGTGTACAATGTGGACCAACTTACACATCTTGTAAGATGGCAAGGTTTTTTGTGATGGAATGTGGAAGAGAGGCAGGAAAAGGCCAGTGCAAATTCTATGTGTAAGTGGGTGCCTCACATCCAAGACAGACGTGCCGCAGCAGCACTTGGAGTTGTAGGTTGTGGGTATATGACATCATTTTATTTATATAAGGGGCATTTAAAATTAGAGTGACAGGCTGGGTGAGTAAAGGGGTATGCACCTTTGAGTATGCTAGTAATGTATGGATATCACTGCGGGCTCTGGGTCAGGGAAGAAGCAAATAGAGTAAGAAATAGTGGCCTGATTTAGAACTCCGCAGACCGGTTACTCTGTCACAATAGTGACAAATATCTCATCTACCAAAATCTAAATCCTCTTATATCCAATGGAACTTATATTTCGACGGAGGGGATATTCATCACCGTTGTGATGAGGTAACTCATCCACCTAGTTCTAAATCAAGCCCTAGGTCACAAACAGCTGATGAAAATATCCCACAACAGGATATTAGGCCATGATTAAAGTACTCTTGAGCTGTTGGCGCTATTTATCGCACCCAATAAAATCTGACTGCCCAAGGTTAAGAATTTGTTGGGTGCAGTTAATTGCTCGCATTCAGTTTTTTTGTGAATAATGGGGATTTTGGAGCTTACCACACTAACAGCTGCTTGTCATGGTAAATAACATACTCTTTTGCTCTGCTCAATTAGGTCAAGTTGGACCTGCTGAAATTTAATGAAGCATGCAGACTTTATCCCACCCAATAATCACCAGCTGCAGTAAACTGTGCAAAACTCAGAATTCTGACCCCTGTGCAAGCGCTTGTGAGAAAGCTCAGGCTCACTCATCATCAGGGCCTTGTTGATGGGAGGACCAGGGAGAAGTTTCATAAATAACAAATTTCCTTCAATTGCTATTTCAGAAGAAAGGTAAGATGTGTTGATTTCTCACCCGCAAGCGAGACGGTGCATCGTTTCTCCTTCTCCGGTTGGGTCGGCGTGAGTCGTTTTTCCTCCCCGTAGGGGAGCGATGCATCGATCCGGGCAGCACTCGGGTCCGGGTAGGCATTGCGTCATTTTTCCACACCCAGCAAGGCTTGCGTCGAGAATCCTGTCGCACGGAATCAGCAACAACGCGCAATGTCAGTTGCGAAGTTGACAGGCTCTGTCAGCGGGTGTTGCTTCTCATTCTTCCAGCTCCTTGCATCACATTTCCAGCTGCAATGCCAGTGGAGCGTCGATTTCTGCCGTGTCACAGAAGGTGTGACAAATTTTTCCCCGCACATCAGTCTGTGCGTGGTATTTTTAGTCTTGGTCTGCCAGCTTCACCTTCCTAGGCCCCTGGAACTGGATAGGGCACCACTTGGCAGGGCAGGAGTCTCAGCAGAGAGTCCAGGTGCAGGCAGAAGTCTTTGATGGCCCTGGGACTTCAACAAAAGGAGGCAAGTTCTGGACACACCCTTGGAGATTTCTTCACAAGCAGGAATGCACAACAAAGTCCATCTTTGTCCACTTGCACAGGCAGAAGCAGCAACTGCAGAATAGCTCCACAAAGCACAGTCACAGGCAGGGCAGCCCTTCTCCTCAGCTCTTCTCCAGACAGAGGTTCCATTTTATGTCCAGAAGTGATCTAAAGTCTGTAGTTTTGGGTGCCCTTCTTATACCCATTTTGGCCTTTGAAGTAGGCCTACTTCAAAGGAAAGTCTCTCTTGTTTGTGAAATCCTGCCTTGCCCAGGCCAGGCCCCAGACACACATCAGGGGGTTGGAGACTGCATTGTGTGAGGGCAGGCACAGCTCTTTCAGGTGTAAGTGACCACTTCTCCCCTCCTTCCTAGCACAGATGGCTCATCAGGATATGCAGGCTACACCCCAGCTCCCTTTGTGTCACTGTCCAGAGAGAGGTGCAAACAGCCCAACTCTCAAACTGACCCAGACAGGGAATCCACAAACAGGCAGAGTCCTAGAATGGTTTAAGCAAGAAAATGCTCACTTTCTAAAAGTGGCATTTTCATACACACAATCTTTAAATCAACTTTACTAAAAGATGTATTTTTAAATTGTGAGTTCAGAGACCGCAAACTCTACATGTCTATCTGCTCCCAAAGGGAATCTACACTTTAATCATTATTTTAAAGGCAGCCCCATGTTAACCTATGAGAGAGATAGGCATAGCAACAGTGAAAACTGAATTTGGCATATAAAACACATTAGTATATGTCCTACCTTAAACATACAATGCACCCTGCCCATGGGGCCCATGGGGCTACCTAGGACCTACCTTAGGGGTGTCTTACATGTAGTAAAAGGGAAGGTTTAGGCCTGGTAAGTGGGTACACTTGCCAAGTCGAATTGGCAGTTAAAGACTGCACACACATACACTGCAGGACCATGTTTACAGGGCTACTAATGTGGGTGGCACAACCAGTGCTGCAGGCCCACTAGTAGCATTTGATTTACAGGCCCTGGGTACTTTTAGTGCACTGTACTAGGGGCTTACCAGTAAATCAAATATGCCAATCGTGGAAAGCCAATTATATACACATTTTTATACAGAAGCACTTGCACTTTAGCACTGGATAGCAGTGGTAAATGGCCCAGAGTAACATAAGCAGCAAAAACAGAATCCAAGCACACATCAACAACCTGGGAAACAGGCAAAAAGTTAGGGGAGACTACACCAAGGATGAAAAGTCTAACAGACAGTCTTGCTTTTTGAAGGCTATGGAGCAGGGATTCTTTTAGGCAAAGCTCTCTGATGCAAATGATCCAAGTATCCACAAGATTGAGAATGGTAGTTTACTCTGTACCTTGAGTTACTTAGACGGACAGCTTGAAAGTCAGGTAAGCCTTTTTGGAAACACAGCAAACTTGAATTGAGGAGCGGGAAGTATATTTAGAACCAGGAATGTATGATCAAGGAGATATTTGGGAATTTGATTGCATCCAAATTGTTTAAAAAAAATGTAAAATATACAGTGCTGTAATAGTGTAGGTGTTAGCAACATGAAGGTCGAGACTGAACTAATTTGTGACTTCATGGCCAATTTTTAAAGATCTATAAAAAGAATACTATTTTGCAAGGTGTCCCAGGAGGAATGGGCAGTTCAGAGTTTGAAAGTGTGTTACAGAAGAGATGGCCTGACCCGAGGATGCTTTTACTCCCTTCGCCCCAATATGTAACCTGTTTTCCCACCTTTCCAGAACGCTTTCAAAGTTATTAGGGGCATATTTAAAGAGAGTGGTACATCAGCTTTGATGCGCCACTTTTCTTCCGCCCCCCCTAACGACATAATGTGTGTGTTGTATTCACAATACGATGCACCATGGCGCACGTTAGGACAATAGCGTAAAACATGTTGATGCTATTGTGTCCCTTTGCAGGATTAGCTCCAAAATTTATGGTGCTAATCCTGCAAAGTCAAGGGAGACCTATTGAAAACTACTGGAGCGTCACTTTAACGTCTGCCTTAGGCAGGCATTAAGACCCATATTTATACTTTTTTAGTGCCACATTTGCGTCATTTTTTTTACGCAAAAGCGGTGCGAACTTTCAAAATACAATTGTATTTTGTGAGTTGCGCCACTTTTGCGTCAAAAAATTACGCAAAAGCGGTGCTAAAAAAGTATAAATATGGTCCTAAAAATGACAATAATGACGCAATGAAAGCTTGTAAATTTCACTATGCAATTTTTTTGGGCCTCCCTGCATGGGAATGCCCCCCTTGTATCATTATGCCTGGTGCAGGCATAATGTGATACAAAGGGTTGCAAAGGGGCGCAATGCATGCATTGCCACTTTGTAAATATTGCGTGGGGAAATGGCCTTCTTAACGCCACATTTCTTTGATCGCTTAAGATGTAATGCATCTCTGAAACCTTAATCAATGAGTCAGAGAGAAAAGGAACCGAAGTACGCCTCTGTTATACTTTTTTTTAAAGTTTTGTGAACATGAGCTACTTTTTGTATCTCAGGATTGTGGGTGAGGTTAGAACATAGCCAAGGTTGACCCAAAGACATTCACCACCAGGCTTTGGACCAGGTTGCCCATTGGATAAGCAAGTGATGGGTGTGGCCAGAATCTTGTACAGCTGCCACTTCCTGTAAATTAATCTGCTTGGGCAGACGCTGTGAGTGGGGACATGTAAAGGTATGTTGAATTATCTTCAGAATCAATGTACATCACTGGGAATACACCATCTGCATGTTTCTTTCCTCTCACAAGGTATATGCATATAAAATACGGTTGTGTTTGTCGTTACACCTTAAAAATTCCCCCTAATCGACTAGTGGGTATCCAGTGAGTCATTGGCCCTAATGCAAAGAAGGAAATGTCTCATCGGATTGAACTGTGAAATACAGCACTGAGGAGGGTTCGGTAGGTCCCCCAGATCTCTGGGCTCCGGTGCCACTGCACCTGCTGCACCCTCGACCGACCAGACTTTGGCTCCTACGGCACTGTAAGGTTCCGAGAGAGTCACCGCGGCAGCTGCCAGCCTGTCCGACTTTTCAACGCGTTTAACCTCCTGTCACCAACCACGGATAACTCAGCCAGCTCTCTACAAGGGCCTGCATCGATCCGCGGGTCCTTGATGAAGCGGTGACCGCATCTCGAAGCCACAAAGGAACGAAGAAGTCAATACTGTTCAAAGGTAACAGACAATGTCTCCACTCGCCCGCTCAAATCAGATTGCAGCTTTTCTGTGCTGTACTTTTCCTAAAAAAATGTTAGCCTTAAACAAGTGCAATGAATCAATACGTACGAAATAATGAACGAGCTACAAAACCAAGTTATTAAAACCAAACAGTAACCTACAAATTTAGGGAAAATCGAGTAAAAAAATAAACGAGTTTTAATATGGCAACAGTTCACAAACGGGCACACTTTGGATCGCTTTACGACTGGTCCGGTGTTCGTTGCGTTTTTTTGATAGCATCAATTAAATCGAACTCTGGTGGAGCTAGAATCTATCAGGTGCGAAATATAGCACCTATTACACATTTCTGGGGAATAACATGGTTGTTACTCGTTACAGCAAGTAAATCTGCATGCTCTGGCAATTACCAGCATTTTTGGGAATACATTTTGACAGGTTTGACTGCAGAAGTGTGGTTTTACCACCCAAAGGTACAATTCCATTCTGTGGCTTTCCATTTGCTAATAGTTCTGAAATCTCCTCACTGACTAGCAATGTGTATGAAAAAAAACCAAATTAGTTTGAAGAGACATTTTCATAACGGAGTGTTGTAAAATGTTGTAGAATTTTGTGTGGAATCCCTGTATTTTTTTAAAAACGTAGGCCCAGATTTAAGAGTGCCTAGCCCCATTCCAACTCCACATTAGTGTAATTTTTTTTTAATGCTAATGTGGAGTTGGAAGGTCAAAAACGCTACACCATATTTACAAAGTGGCGCTGTGACACTTTGTAACCTCTCGCCGCTCATTGTGTCTGCACTAGGTATAATGTATGCAAGGGGGCGTTAAGGCGCTAGGGGGCCCAAAGAAATGGCACAAAGAAATCTAAGAGATTTCTTTGCGACATTTTTAACGGCATTTTTATTGCCTGCTAAGAGCAGGCGTTAAAAGGAAAGCTCCCATTTTTTTTTCAGTGGGCCTCTGGGTGCTTTGCAGGATTAGCGTCATAAATTTTCACACTAATCCTGAAAAGCGCTGGACTAGCGTAAAAATTATGATGCTGGTATCCCTGACTACTGCCATGGTGCAGCATATTTAAAAATGGCGCACAAATGGTGGCATTAGGGGGGGCGCTAAGGGGTGCAAGAAAAGTCACGCTGCACTTGGTCCACCGCCACTTTTCCAAAATCTTCCCCTTAATGTGACAGACAGCCAATTGTGGGAGGAAAAAAAAGCTAGGCTTATATGAGAAAGAAGACTCTTTATTTTTGTGTCTCTGATTTGACCAGTGTAGGAGAAATGCCTGAAAGATCTACTTCTCTGAGGAAAGATGCAGACCGGAAGTGACTGAAGTTACCTTGTCTTCTGTTAACACTCGGGTCATCTTTCTTGGACAAAGCAACTGGTATGCTAGTCCCTTCTTTTAAAAGCCCAGGAAAGAAACATGTGAGCCCAAAACTCTTAAATATGATTGAATTTTGTTTTTAGTTATAAAACATGTGAAGTATTGAGACATCCCTTTCATGAATCTTTTGCTAATAATAGGCCTTGCAAAAGTTTGCAACAGTGGATGAAAAATTCTGCTCGGCCAGCGGAGCTCACAGCGTTCTTCCCACTCTGCGTTCCACTTGCAGGAGTTCTGGCTAAACGTTGCAGAGTTTTTTCTCGTGCACAGCTCGCCAATGTTAAGTGGTCGCTGGCATGCTGCGTGGTGCAGTTCGTGTTGATTTTACAGAATCAGCTCAAGCAGCACGATGTGACTGAATTCCTCCCACTCGCCGAACTACCAGAATCTCGCAAAGTTTTTATGTAATTCAGGGGAGTTTTGCGAGTTCTGCCCAGGCCTATTTTTGAGTCTATAATTTTAGTAAACCTCTTTTGCATTCTTGTGACATTGTAAAATTAGAATTATTACTGCTGTAGGTAGCCCCTTTTTATGATTGTCCATAGGATGTCTAACCTATGGGGAGAAATGAAGAATGACTGTGTAACCATTTTCTAATCTCCTGTTTATAAACTGTTGTTATAGCTTCAGTCCTTCGGCTCTACCAAAATCTGCACTTGCACTCTGCTAACCTCTAAAGGTTGTAATCACAACATTATAGGTAACCTTTCAATATTTCAGTGTATTTATGTTCTCTTAGTACAGCTCTCGAATACTAATTGGTGCATCAGTGTCAAGGTAAAATGAATGAATAAAAACATACATAAATAAATAAATAAATAAATAAAGCAAGCACAATTATAAGGGTAGGTATACCGCTACACTATTGACAATCATTCTTCAATGTTATTGGAAAAGGGCTATTCCAACACCCGTTGTACAATGACCAAACAGTCTCTAAACTAACCTTTCTAATCTAGACTTATTTTAGAAATGACTATTCAACTTAGCAAAACAGCAGGTTTTTTCCCAAGAACGCATGTTAAGTATTTAAACAGTGCAAAAATAACAGTAAACTAAACTTAAGATTCCCCTGGCAGCTTTATCATTGGATGCAGAAAAGGATTGATAGGGTCTACTGGCGTTTCTTGTCGAAAGCATTGGAATGGCATGGACTAGGTACTAAATTCCGACATTTTATATCCATTCTTTATTCCTCACCATGTTCCTCGGTTATAACATACGGTATCCGATCACCTTTTTTCCCTCTTAAAAGGGGTACTCGTCAGGAATGCCCATTATCTCCTTTACTATTTATTTTGGCTCTCAAACCTTTTCTATACCAATTAAAAACGTCTGAACAATTTACGGGGTTTCAAATTAATAACGCACACATCAAATTTATGGCATATGCTGATGATATTCTTTTGTTATTGTCTCACCCTGACACTTCTCTTCCTGCATTCCTGCATGAGCTCAACTTATATTCTGATGTATCTGGCTATAAACTTAATATAGACAAAACAGTGGTCTTACAACTTAATGCTCATTGCACTGGCTCTGTATTCCTTGATGCAGGATTATCTTGGAATTCTTCTAAGATTAAATGCCTGGGGGTATGGTACTGCACTACTCTCAAGGATACATTAAGGACTAATTTAGAAATCCTATCTGCAAAGCTTGTAGATCTCACACAGAAATGGTCTCTGTTATATTTCATGTGGTGGGGCCGCTTGGACACCATTAAGATGATGCTTCTCCCTATCATTAACTTCTTCCTTATGATGCTTCCTATTAAGATACCTAAACTATTTTTTAGTTCAATTGATAAAATTCTATCCAAGTTCCTGTGGAATGGTAAACAATCCCGAATCTCTCTCTCGAAATTAAAACTTCCTAAAGTCCAAGGTGGAGTTAATTTCCCTGACTTTATAACTTATCACAAATCTTTTGGCATTAAGCAAATACATCCCTATTTATCTACACTCAATGATGCCCCTAAAAAGCTATGGTTCTCTTTGGAAGAAACATTTATTTCTCCCTTTTCCCATAAACACATTATATTTATGTTTAACCCCCCAAAATTCTGGTTGCCCAGCACTATCTCCCATTCAGTCAACTTACTGAAACCTTTTTTTATTTTGCATCTTACCCCCATTAATCAATTCTTTAACAGTCCTATTTGGCACAATAGTTCGCTTAGGAAACAATGTAAAACCTTGTGTTGGAATGCTTGGATGACTAAAGGTATTCTTCTCATTTCCCAATTATATCATAAAGACTCTATCATCCCTTTTACTACTCTCTCAGAAATTTATAATCTCTCTATTCGCATGAAATCCTAATATATCATTCTTTCTACTCTAGTCCAACAGGCCCTCAATAAACTTATACATCATAATCATTCTTCTCTTGCATCATCTCCACACCCGATTGTAACTTCTAATTATCCTAGGGCAGCTGGAATTTATAAACTTTTAAGAACGTCTGTTTCACCTAAACTCAAATCACCTATTGAGACATTATGGGAATCAGATCTTGGTGTTGTTTGGCCAACTTCTTTATGGGATAGAATATGGTATAAGATACATTCCACTGCACGCACTGCAAGCCTCACACAGACCCTATATTTTTTTTATAATAGACTTTTCTACAATCCTGTACGCCTTTACAAATTCAAACTTGCACAAAATGACAATTGTTGGCGCTGCCACACTCAGCAGGGTACTGACTTTCACATGTTTTTTTCCTGTCCATCCCTATCTACTTTTTGGTCCTCAATATGGTCTCGCATTTCAGCAATAGCTCAGATCTCCTTACCAATGTCATATGAATTACTGTTTTTAGGAGGCGTACACGATATCTGGAGTTCATTCAGGCCTCTTGGAAAATTGGTGGACCTTTTGCTTTCTATTGCAATCTCTATTATTACTTCTAACTGGAAATCTTCGGAGAACATTACTCTCAGACAGTGGTGGAATTCTGTATGTTATCATCATAGACTTGACAGCTACAAGCTTGATTCAACAGGAACTTTCTTCAAACGTCATCAGCTATGGTTGCCATTAAGTAACTATTTCTCACGCACTGCGAAGGAAATGGATTTTTCTCCTCCTTTTTAAAAAATGACAATATATTTCCTGTTTTTCTTCTTATATATACTTATTTCATCTTACATTCGCTGTAACTAATGCCTATTACCTCTCTCTCCACATGGCTATCACTTGATTCCCTTTTCTATCCCTAAAGCTCTTCTCCCTCTCCCTCTCTCTTTCTTCTTTCTTTATTCAAACTTGGAGTCTTTGATACTATATTGCTGTATATGCCTAATTCATGTACATGTTTAAATATGCATTTACAAGTACAATATTCCTTATGCATATATATTCACAACTGCATAACTCTGTCCTGCCAATGTTAAGTTAATGTTCTTGTATTTGACTCAATAAAAAACAACATCTTTAAAAAGAAAATAATAACAGTAAAGTCAGACAAAGTAATATAGCCTCAAACCAGTTACTAAAATATAGAAACATGTAATTATTGAAATAAGGCCACATTACGGTTGAATAGGGGATCAGCAGATATGAAGTTTTGAGGAACATGTAAAAAAATGGCCCTCACAAATAAATGGAGTACCAAATAAAACATTAGTCTATGCGCATTACCAAATGCAGCAATCAGATGTCATTCATGCAAAGAAAATGAACAAACAACTAATACCAAATAATTCCTCCACCCCATACAGGATGGGTGTCCAGCTAGTTAACGTCAAAGCTTGTTCTCTCAAATGCTTCCAGATTTTCTGGTGTGCTCCTGTATGGCCTCTAGCAACCAGTGCAATGTAGCGACAGATCTCTTTACCCCTGCTTCCAAGAGTTTATTTAATCAGATGCTGTGTAGCTTCCTCCGTGTCACTCCAAGCCTTCTGGATGAGACTCTTAAGATATTGACAACAGTCAAATGTGAGGGCAGGCTCAACAAATTTCTCTGACTAGGGCTTCTAGCCCGGGTGCCAGACCTAACTGGACCACTGTTGTTTCTTTCATCATGCCCTTCATTTGCATTGTATCCCCATACAGGAAGCATACTGATCTGACACTTGAGAAGCTCTTCTAAAGTGTTGTTATAAGGAGAAGCAGGGTCAAATGCCCCACTCCTTCCACAGGAAGACACAACAGTATATTATTCATGTTCTATTCTTCTATCATTTTAAGCTGTATTCTGAGGAGCTGGCAGATGATAGCTTTTCTTGTAGTGGTCACTAATCAGTGATTGATGGCAACTCCTAATCCAGCCTACTTTTACTGCAACCCTTTATGTAGTTCTACTTTACACAATTCCTGGAAAAAGTTGCCCTTGAGATCTTTCAAAATATCACAATATCCAGTGGCAGTTCATAGAGCTCTTAATTCCCACACGGGGCTGTATTATTGAAATTAGGGAATATCTACTTGAAAATCAGTCCTGGATAGTTCTAAGGTAAAGTCCCCTCCTATCGAGAGTTGAAACAGGCCAAAGACATTCCTCATACTAGGACCCTCCTTATTATAAAAAATTGGAATGTCCTGGGCACAATCTGGTCTTTGTGATGCCATCAGCTGTTTTGTCTATTCTCATCTACAAAATTGCAAGTTAACAGAATGGATGGCCTGTAAATGATTGCTACTTGCCTTCCTGCAAGCAGATCAAGGCTGTTGTTTCCGCCCAGAACAGGAATTTCATCTAAGGGTTATCTATTATCAACAGAGAAGGAAGAACCTAGTGAGAACTGAATTAATGGCTGTCCATCTATACAGGCAGAGAAATGTTTTATCAAAGTTATTTTTGCAGTATGCATCACAACAATCTATCAAAACTGAATTAAAGTTTTTGCTAAATAATGTAATGGTATACAGAGGATTTCTTTAGCTATTCCCTGGCCTGATATGGAAATCTTGACTTTTATTAACCAGTAGGCTTATGCTACAGGAACAACTTTTCAAACTGTCTCTGCAGAAATTCTGCAATCTAGGCATATATATTGCTAGCGCGCCTCGTCCTTTGTAGGTAAACTTATAAGGGGACGCGTATAGGTCGATTAATCCTTTGGATCGCATCGGGTATCCTAGTCAAGTGTTATGAGTAAGAAACATCCACAATAATAATTTTAGTCACCACGTAAAACCAAAGACTAGTCTAATAATAAAATACCATCACTCATAAGAAGGTTAGTTTGTTTTATTCCCTATTAATTACAATTCTAATCAAAAACCTTTATTCAAAGAGACCATGATTACCAAACTTTATTAGCAACATGAGTAATGAATTATCAAGATTTTATTAATATGCAACCAACATTGATCAAAGCATAGCAATTCATGAGCATTGAATAATTCAGCAATATGAGTCAGTCAGTCTAGTCAAAGTCACCATTAGTCACCCTTGTCAGCCTACCTATCTCAAATTAGCATCAGCATGTGGGTCTTCATGCGAAAACAATTTAGTCAAAAAACAATAATTTGGAGAAAAAAAAAAATCGAACTAAAGGACAAAAACATTTTTTAAAACAGCACAGTTGGTACCTAGAAGAAAAAGCACACATTAGTCAGTTGAGTTATAGCTACCTATCCAAGATAGATCAGCAACGAGTCAGTCTTCGTCTCCATGTCATCAGTCATCAGTTAGGCTCGGGCTCACAAGGAGCAAGCCCAATTTTCAGCACTTCGGACAGCGTCTCCTGGCGTCATCAACTTTCGCCTCTCCATTCTGATTTCTCCTCTCATGTCATGACTTTTTATTAGGGTCTCTCAGTCCGTCCCACAATTTGCCAATTGGTCAACATTATCAGGGGTTATGACTCTAACCTATAGTTTTTGTTTATCACTTGTCTACGTTATTTTGAGAGTCAAGTTCCATTAGCATGATTGGTTCTTCTGTCAATGAGAACATCATCCAACTCTTCAGGTAACAAAATGGTTGGCCCCCAGCTCTTAGTCTGTAGCTCCATTGTTCGAGTCCTGGGAAAGTACATTTAGCCTACTCTACACATAATTGTATCAATTTGTTCTGATCGTCTACTGTCCGCTGGTGAGTTTGCAGATTTTTCTGGAAGAGCTCAGTTTAAACTATGTACAGTTTAAGGTCCTTTTCTCCAGTTCCAGTCTTCGGCAGCTCATCGCGTCTCAACGTTAAGCAAGCAAGGCCCAGCGCCAACCAGGCCTCTAGTTTAGCTAAGTTAAGAATTTGAAGCATCATAACATAAATTTATATCATTCGTTATAGCATATTAATACATAATATTAGACTTTCACATTATTTAGTACTGTTAACACAGATGGTGACCACTCCCCATGGGCACATTTTGCACATTACACGTTATTTTCAATTACTGATATTCAAAGTTCAAATTTTCTCATTAGTAAGTATATGCAAATCATTAGAATATTCTCATATTAGCATATCAGCTGCAACAATATTCCCTATCTAATGAACCCAAACCTTACAGATTGAAAGGCACTAGCTTAAATAAAATGTAGGAGTTTTAATAAGTCAAAAATGGTCTCCTTTGGCATATGCCCACTGCAGTTTGCCCACAACATTTCAGAATTGCAATGACAGATTCAAAGTCATAATTTTAAATTCACTCCTCCTGTGGGTGTTCTAAATGTGCACTTCAGACCTCATGTGACATTTGCCTTTCATGCCAATGAAGCACTTCCTGTACTGTATTGCTATGGGCTTAATTGAATGCCACTTGGAGCTGGTCAATATTTCCCCGTGTTTAAGGGTCATGGGCAATGCAGTGGTAAATGCTAAGCAATTTTCCAGTGCTAAGTGTCAACAAATCCTGTCCCACAAAAACAAACAAAACGGAGGAAACCACATCATAGAGTGAATTCCACATACTTTAATACATCATTTAAGACCTGACCCACCATGTATTTATGAAATTTCAGGAACTGCAGGAGGTCAAAGCTTCGACAATGCACTGATTTTCTCAGAGAGAATCTACATAAGACAACTATGGATATTATGCCTTTTGATGAGCATTATTAGCATGCTTGTCTGTGATTCAGAAATCCAGATCTACTTTTACTCTTTGATGTGTCAACACACCCAGGCCCAGATTTTGAAAGGTGTCACGCAGCGCAGTGCAGCAGCCAAAAAAACTGTGCTGTGCTGCATGACAAGGAGAAAGCAGGAGAGCACCATATTCACATAGATATAGCACTCTCCTCCCCTCTCCCTAGCGACAGCGCTGATTTCAGTTGCCGTGTGCCACTCACCCACCTTAGCAACATAGTGCTAGGGTGTATGCGTGAGTCTAACATAGGTTTTGTAGAATACAGAATACTATGCACAGACAAGTGGAAATGCTTTTCCTACTTTGTATGTGTGCTGTACACTTTAGCACATGCTTTTCAAAGGTGTTCATTTTTGGCACTAAACCCTTTCTGCTGATGATTCAGAATAGGGTTTAGCATCATAAAGCACAGATTGTAGTATGGGTATGCCCATATACCACCCACATTACACCCCCTTGATGCAAAGTATTACAAAGCAGCAGCTCACGCTGCTTTGCGTTACTTTGCCAAACTAACCAATGCAAATAACTATTTGCGTTGGTTTGTGAATGTCAAAAAAAAATTGCGTTGGTTTAGTGTTACAAAAGGCACACTAAACTGATGCTAAACCTTTGAGAATCTATGCCCCAGTCTTAAATTGTAGCATCAGACTCACCAGTCGACACAGAGTTGAAGATGGAGCTGTTTATTGGGTAAGGCTCCATATATTTTCGAAATATTTGAGACTAGAGCTACTGTTAGCTGTAGGTAGAACTCCATTTCTAGATCAGTGGATCTTCTTTTGACTGCAGTGGACTCCCACTTAACCTTTAATGGAAGCTGGAATCCCCCACTGAATTACAATTGGAATCCAGGGACCCCCAGTAATACTTTACTTAAAGCCATGTTCCCCAGCCTAAGCATTTTAGATGATTTGAACAACGAAACAATGCACTAAAAATAGAGAAACAAGCATTCGTCAAGCAAACAGGTAATTGATAAAATATTTACAAACAAATATAAAACAAATGAATGGGAATGTTGGAGCTTTTCTAAGTTCAATTGACGTCATTCATCATCTATATATGTGTAGTTACATAAGTAGCTTGGGGCTACTAACTTAATTTTTAACATTTTAGTTTCCCATTTCTTCATTGTTATAGAATATTTTAACAAGTTCATTTTTACAGTTTGCTTCTTTATGTATATATACTCTATTATTCAGTTAATATTATTTAATTTTCTAAGCAGTCACAGACACCCTGAAAAAGCTATGCAGGTTAGGTAGGTTAACAACCACTGATCTAGAGCTCATTTGAGCTGCTGCTCATACTCTATGGGTTTTAACTTAATATTTTGTGCTATAATGTAGGCTAGAGTGTGATTGTTAAACATATATCATAACAACCAGCAAAAAAAAAATGTATTAGGTGATACACATTTTGATGATATATATTTTGCACGCAAATAAAAAATATCAGTGGCATCCATTAACTCTTTTGGTTTAAAGTTAGGCTTAATTTTGTGACATTAGCTTTAAAAAATATACACTATAAGCTTCAAAACAAATCATGTTTACACTATTGTAGGTGATGCACAGTAGCAATAAAATAGGTTTGATGTTGACAATTGTTACAGCAATATGAAATTAGTGTTAACATTATTGTATGAAATGTTCAGTTCTAATTAAATGTCCTTTTGTAACACAATATCACCATATGTGCAAACAAACTCCGATATACACTTCCATTGAGCATAAGGTCAACATATCTGTTACATAAATCTGAGTTGTAAAAATGTTGAGTCGGACATGAAGAGTAACCAAAATAACGAGTAATTAAAATTAAGGATGACCACATTTGAATACTTCATGCAACTTTTCAATGTTTAGCTGCCAGGAGGAGAGGGGGTGACAAGCAGATGTTTTTAGTTTGTGATTTGATTTTTTAAAGTTATTATAATGACAGAGCACACCACAACATAAATGCTTCTTGTCAAAACTGGAACCAATGGAAAGTGGGTAAATAAGAGCTGAAAATGTGATGTTCACAAAAAAGATAGGGGCCTTGGAAGCAGGCAATTCTTCAAAAAACTATTATTCACAGTGCAGAAATGTTAATAGTTTTGCAGAATATAATGAAGTTGGAAATCACTCTGATGTGGAAGAGAAGTGTGTTCCATAACTTTACATACCTGCACTACAAAGATGCAGACAATTCTCATTTGAACGTTCACTTTCAGGCTAGAAGTGGACTTGTCAATAGACATAGGCCCTCATTATGACCCTGGCGGTCTGGTGGTCAGACCGCCGGCAGTGCAGCAGTTTGACTGCCACATTATGAACGCCGTGGTAGCGCTGCACTTGGACAGCCAGCATTGTCGGTTTTGACGCACAGGAGGGTCTACCGGTGCTGACGGTCCTAATCCGCTAGGGCAGTGCTGCAAGCAGCGTCGCGCTGGGGATTACAACCCTCCTCTCCACCAGCAGGTACGTGGCAATAACCCCACCATGTAAAGGCTGGCAGAGACGTGGTGCAGAGCATGGGCAGTGCAGGGGCCTCCCTCGCCATCCCCGTTGCAAAGTTCACTGTCCTCTTTGCAGACACTGAACTTTGCGGCGGGTGCTGGTGCACCCTACGCACTACAGCATTGCTGCCGGCTCTATTATGAGCCGGCGACAATGCTGTAGGGCATTTCCGCTGGGCCAGTGGGCAGAAACTCTGTCTCCACCCACTGACCGAGTTGGAAACTTGTAATGGGGTCAGCAGGGAGACAGCGACAACCTCCCCATCGGAACTTCAGCAGATGGGCTTTTCCATCCACCAAAGTCAGAATGACTCCTATAATGTCATATTTGTATCTTCACTATAGCAGATCTAGGGAGATTTATTTTTATTCCCCAATATACACAACAAGAAGAATAGTTGCGTTCTGAGACTGAAAACCTGTGCTGAAGGGCATTGATATAATCCAGTTTGTCATGGTCGTATGGCTAGTTTGTTATTTCCATGTCAGGTGATAAAAGGACCCTTCTAACTTGAAAGAGATGGAATGCCTCAATCAAAACTACCAAACAAACATTGAAGATCGGTTCATTGTTCTAGATTATATTCAGATCTTTTCTGTTTTTCTGTGAGACCTCTTTGAGCACAGGAAAAGTACCCCAGCTGATACACCTATGCTAAAACCAGCTCTGATCTGTCCATCTAGCCATCTTCATAAGTCACTCCAACTCATGGGTTCAGCTAAACTGAAGTTATATCTGATTGTTGTCCATGGAGGAAGAAGTAGCCCACACTTCACTCTATGGAGTCTCATTAGTAGTTTGATGAAGATGCTAAATGCCAATGGGGATAGCCTAGACCCATTGAGAATACAACATTTACCTGATTGAAATTATACCAAAGGTTTTCCCTCTTCAACTGTTGTTGTTTTTTTCTTTCTCTTGAACATGACCTACACCCTGAGTTCTGTGGATTTATATGCATGGAAACAATACAACCAAAATCTCCAATTCTGGTCAATATCCCTGCATCTAAATCTGGAGAATATAAATTATTTCTTCCAGAATGGGAAATGCAATCCTGAAAATACAAAATCTACATATTTCCCTCATTATGGGGAACTAATGGACCTAATCTGTACTTATTTACCACTTGCTTTGAGAAGGTGCTAAATGGGTGTGGGTTCTTTGTGGAGGCAAGTTGTGTGTGTGGCAGAGTCCACAGGAAGGACTGAGTAAGGGAGTGGAGAGCTGGGTGGGGAGTTTGCTGCTCCCCAATCCTGCAATATGAAGGCAAGTGGGGGCATGAAAAGCCCAAGATGCAGTTCCAGCCTGGCTCTTAGTTGATGTTTTACATTTCTTTTGTTTACTATTTTAAATCATTTTTTGCACTTCAGTATGCTCCACATGAACACTATCTATTACATGTACATGGAAATGCTTTGTTAACATTGTAATGTGACATTAAATTGTAATTCTTGATTTATTGAATAATACAGAAAAACTCAATAAAGATGGTTACAAAAAATGAAGGTGGGTGGTTGGCTAACCACAATAGCTTCCTGCAGCCACCACACTTATGTTCAAGGGTGTGTTCCATATCTCCAGGCCAGTAGACACCAGGAAATTTGGAACGGACTGAGGATGCCACTCCA
Organism: Pleurodeles waltl; assembly: GCF_031143425.1. Lineage (NCBI taxonomy): Eukaryota > Metazoa > Chordata > Amphibia > Caudata > Salamandridae > Pleurodeles > Pleurodeles waltl. Next base: position 1,654,123,827 of record NC_090445.1, on the reverse strand, counting down.
GGCCATTGCAAAATGCCTAGTGTCTCCAGATCACTCAATAAAAGGGCATGAATTGCTAAAAGAGATGACAGAGCTTCAGTGCTAAATTGATTGAGATGGTGATTAAAGTCTATAGTGTTGAAGCCTACAAGTATATCCACACAGAATACGAGTGATGGTGCTTCCTCTCTTCCACTGCTTCGTTGTAGTCCATGATGGGGAAAAGCAGAGAATTAGTTGCATGCTTTTTGAGAGGAAATCATCTAGCTTAGTCTAATTAAATCAACCCTGAAATTCATCTAACATGACCTTATTTAATATCCTTAGAAGCTATTGATGGCAAACAATTGTAGTAGAGTTTTTCAATATGTTGGGGATGAGAATGGCAGTATTACAACTGAGGTTTTCAATGACTGTCATACTAACACTGATTATAAGTAAATGACAACCATATTAGTAATTTCTTCTGACTGTTATATCCTTAACTGTTTTTGCAAACATGGTTGGCAGCTAATCATGATTAATACAAATATGTTGAAGTTTTTTTTTTTGAATTACTGATTAATTGTAATATTTCTCCGGAGAATGAAAAAGGGGCGTTAGTGCACATTTTACCAACAACGTTTATGCAGATTTACTTTCTGTGTTGGTATTTTACATCTCTTTGTTTCATTCATATTAAATACTTTAAGATATGCACAAATCCTTTTCCGAGACAGAAAGTACAATCCAAGAAATCTGGAATTGAGTAAAAAGTGCATAAAATTTGAACTAGCTCCTTCGGTTGTTTGATGGTCTCAATAATCTTAAAATCCAGGTCATATCTTGTCTCCATTCTGTGATTTCTAAGAATAAACTTTGGAATCAGAATATTTTTTTGTATGTTTGACATGTGACATATGATTTGCAGTTTACAAGAACTACTTATTAAACCAGCCAAGGAAACATTAGACTAGCCAGAGCTATAGGACCTAGCACTAATAGTCTCTTGAGAGTCGTGTTCAGTGTCTGTGGTTACATATAGAAATGCTTGATTAACAAATTCATAAGTAGGATCCTTATATAGTGAGGTTTTCATTTTTCTTAACACTTTCCCCATAGGTGGATATGAGATGTTGTCTCTTTTTTCAGGAGACATTATGAATGACTTGAACATAGGAGTTTTTAATCAATGACATAGGCCCTCTTTATGAACACAGCGGTGTTAACCGTCGTGTTCAGGCTGGCGGTCATTTAACTGACCGCCAGCCCCCTGGTACCCTGCCGGCTGCATAATGAACATTTTGCTGGGCCGGCGGTCGGAAACATTCTTTCCGCCCACCGGCCCAGCAGAATGCCTGGCCGGGACATTGCCGGCAGCTCCACATTGAGCTGCCATCAATGCCTCTGTGCGGGGGGTACAGCTGAACCCGTCGCGCAGATCACAGCCCGTAAATCGGGCAGTGACCGGCGTGATGGGGCACTGCACAGGGGCCCCTGTGCTGCCCGTGCCAAGTGCATGGGCAGCGCTGGGGCCCCCAGGGGGGCCCGGAGCACCCCTTCCGCCAGCCTTTCCCACCAGGGAAAGGTGGTGGCTGTAGGGATCATTATCCGAGGGGCAGCAGCGCTGCCCTGTTGGATGATGATTCCTACCACCGCCAGGCTGCCTGTTGGAGGCAGCCTGGTGGTGGATGAGGGCCACCTATGGCGGCCCTTCATGTGTACTTTATATGGCGGTTCAGCCCGCCATGCCGATGGTGGTCTTTTTACCCACCGCCGGCATGGCGCGTTGTACCGCGGGGGATCATAATGAGCCCCATAGTTTCCATCAATATAAAATTCAGCAAATTGAGTATGATGACTTCTAATTATTAAAACTTTGTGCGGAGACTCATGCAACACAACGTAATAGAAAAGACAGCATCAATTTAATAACCATTTCAAAGGCCCACATATGCATGTCTTCATTAAATAAAGGCAAATGCGTTTATTTTCAAAAATTGGTGGAAAGTTTTCAGGGGGACAAGTACATTTTGAATCAAAGTATTTTTATTTTAAATGGAGTGTAGTGGGATGATATGAAACAATATAAAGATAAACAAAATAAATATACAATTTATGGCATAGGACATATTTTGTGCCATTCTGGGGAAAACATTTCCTTTCTAAAAAGTGAAAGGACTGGGATAGTGATGAGATGTGGTTTAGAAGCAAAAGAAAAAGCATATCAATTTCTTTAAAGAGTCAAAGGGAAGAAACTATTGCTTGGGCCACACTTTTAAAATAGTCTTGATGGTAGCATGAAAATACACTATGCTAGGATACAAATTGTTAGAAATCGGGTCTCTGGTTGGCAGTCAGTTTGCACTCTGTCCGAGCAGGGACCCTCACTCTAGTCAGGGCAATGGAGATAACCTCTGCTCACCCCCTTGGTAGCTTGGCACAAGCAGTCAAGGCTTTTTTTTTTGTGTTGTAATTTTTTATTGGTTTGAGAGTGCCAATATGAATACATCACGATACAACGATAATGAACAAAGATACACAAGGAATAGTAGATTGCAGGTTCCATATGATGTTATCCATAAGCGGTAAGAAGAAAGACTTCTATTCAAGAAAATCTGGGTAACCAAAGTATACTCATGATCTACTGTGTTTTCGCACGGTGACAAAAGAGATAAAGAAAGATGCAAAGAGAAAAAGATAGGAGTAATGGGAGATGGCAATAATAATAATGATGAAACCAACATGACAGGGTGATAGGTGGGGGGGGGGGAGAAGATACAGAGATTTATCGCAGGCTTTGGACCAGCGTGCCCCAGAGGAGATATCAATCAACGTGATGGGTCACAGTCAAATATGAGTCTGTAATGTATAGTCAGTGATCAGTGATTAGCAATCAGTGAGCTCCCAGGACTGTACCCACATCAGTAAGTGCCTACATGGACAAAGGCCCTACGAGTTTTTCGCAAGCGTCCTCTCCCTCTTGGCAGAGCCAGTCGAGTAGGCTATATTCAAGGACAGGGGAAAGCAAAAACCTGACTCTCAGTTGCCCCCTTAAAGGGGGGGCCTACAAAGGTCTGCGTAGGGAGAGATAATTGGAGTTTCCCCAGCCAATACAGAAATTGCTGGATAAAGAAGAAGAAGAGAAAGAACAGGCAAAAAGAGAAAAGGGAAGTGAAAGTGGGGAGAAAGGGGGAAGGAGACTAGAGGCAGGAGAAAGGAATGGATAGGAAGAAAGAGAGACACGGGGAGGGGAGAAGGAAGGTGGACTGGCGTCACTGAGACAGAAGAGGTTAAGCATGGAATATAGGGGGAAAAGAGGGGGAAAGGGGGGAAGGGTAAAGGAATCAGGCGATCAGTGATAGCGTCCCCAAGGTAGGGGGGAGAGGGAGAAAAGGAAAAGGAGAAAGAAGGGAGAGGGGGAGGGGACAAGAAGAGGAGAGGAAAAGGGAAGGAAACCGGAATAAGAAAAAGGGGGGGAGGGAGTAGTGGGAGGTGTGAGGAGTTAGCTGAAAAGCGGTAATGGCGGAGGCATGGTTGGAACATCTGAGAGGAAGGGGACCTATACCTGAGTAAATATAGCAACCTGATCTTGAAGATTATAAATGATTCTTTCGTGCCGGGCTATATTAGTCATTGCCACTATCCATTCCTCAGGCGTGGGAGGGGTAACAGATCTCCAATACCGCAAGATACACATTTTCGTTGTTGCCAGAGCTGTATATAATAGCCTTTTTTGCGGCCGCGTTAAGGCCGGAAGGGGGTTTGTGTCATGCAGCATGATGAGGGAGGGGGGTAAAGGGCATGGTAGCGACATGGAGTCCGACAGAGTGTCCGCAACAGCTCTCCAAAGAGGTCTGACCGACGGGCAGCCACTGAGGACATGGAGCAAATCACGGTGTGCTTCTGTGCAATGCCAGCACATTGCGTGCGGAAGAAGGCCAGCTCTATGTAATTTCACCGGAGTCCGGTACCAGTGGTGTAGCATCTTGAAGAGGCAGAATTTTAGACGGTCTTCACGCGTTCCTCTGTCCAGTGCGTCCACCATGACTGCTCAGTCCTCCGTGTCAAAGACTTGTTGGAGACGGGTTTGCCACTGTAAGTGCAAGTTGTTGAGTACGGCATGCGAGTATAGGTGACCTATAATGATTTCGTACAGGCCAGCCATTACTCCTTTGTGTTTCCCCCATGTCTTCATATACGCTACCATGGGTGAGGGCTGGAGTCCTCGTTGGATAATGTCCGTGTGTTGGCGCATACAGTGCTGGAGTTGGAGGTATCTCAACTCTTGTTTGGGATGAAAGTGGAATTTCTCTTGTAACTTGGCAAAGGGTTTGAGCCTATCGTCTTCCAACACCTGGGCTAGACGGTCTATCCCAGTTTCCTTCCATTCTCGCCAGTTAAGAGTCGTTCCACCTATGCCCAAACTATCATTGTGCCACAAGGAAGCCTGGCGTGGAGGAAGGGGTGAACCCCCAAGAGACAATGAGCTCTTTGCCACGCCGCACGCGCCGCTTCAGTATCGGGTTCATATCACTAGGGGGTGTGGGGGTCATTTGATAGAACCCATCAAGGCCTCCAGTAAGGGAGAGTATCTCCATCTCTACTGGGACCCACAGCGGCGGTTCCGGGTGATCGGGCAGGGTTGCTGCTAGTGGGGACAGGTGGAGAGCTAGGGCATAATGCTCCACTGAAGGGAGCCTCATTCCACCATGAGATCTGCGTGCTATGAGCTTGGCTGGCGCCAACCGTGAGTGCATAGTACCCCACACGAAGGCTCTGATTGCAGCGTTGATCGGTCACAGCATGAGGCGAGGGATCTGCAGGGGTAGAAGCCCCAAGATATAGGTGAATTGCGGCACTGTGACCATCCGCGCCGCCTGCATCCTGCCCCACATGGAGAGGACCAGTTGGGACCATTTGTCGAAGTCCAGTCGCATATGTGCAATGAGGGGATCTAAATTGTCTACCGCCATACGTTCTAGGCCACAAATGACTAAGACTCCTAGATATTTAAGGTGCTTCGGAGTACATCGAAATGGAAATCCCAAGAGTGCTCTATGCCTGAGCCCTAAGAGCCTCCTCGCCCGGCCAGCAGGACCCCAGCCGGGGAGGAGGAAGGGAATGCAGCGCGAAACCATATACGTCCTTGTACATAAATGGCCCACAACCTTGGGACCAGGGTCTTTCCACATGGTGGTATCCGAACGGGGGCGGCGCAGCGGCATGCCATGGGAGGGCCAGCGTGCCGAGGGGCGCCACAGCCAGCTCGATAAGTCCCCCGAAACAAGGGGGGGTGGAGGGGAGAGAGGGAAAACGCTGTGAGTCTCATTGACAGCAGCAACGTTGCTTGTGTACTAAGGGGGGGAGAAGGGGAGGGCAGAGGAGGGAGGGCGGAGCAGAGCGCGGGCGGAGAGTGAAAATAGAGAGGAGGTACGGAGTATGTTCACAGGAGCATTGTCATATAAGCACTCATTGCATTAAACAGTGAAGGTACATGAAAATAGTAAGCAGTAAACAGTAATCCAAGTATCAGCATAATATTAGCTTACAAATTAACTAACTGGGTGGGTCGTCAGGACCAAAAAAGGACATATGGTCCAGTGTACAAACTGTCCCAACAGGGACGGGTCACCCCTAGAATCTTATTTGACTTATTTAAGACCTCCAAGAGGCCTGCAGAAGAGCAAGGCAGAACAGTTACCACACAATCAACATTATATAGCAATTTGGATCGATACTCAACCAGCCATTAGAGCAGCGGAATGTCTTTAATTCCTAGTCTGGGGATGTCAGAAGCCTCTGGCCCCGTAGCGTCACGTATCCCAGTAAAAGACAGCAAGCTCAAGAAGTGTCTGTTGGGGGCTTCAGAGGGCAACGAGACTTGTCCCTGTCCGCCACTTGTGTGTGTAGTGCCACCTCATGCAGCAGCTGCCTTCTGTCATCGTGGCTGGTCATGAGACGCTCCAGGTCTCGGCCTCTGGGGTGGGAGACTGTAAAGTGACGGTCTGTTCCCGATCCTCCTGGGGCAGGTCCTTGGGGCAGGGTGTCCTGGTCCAGTACAGGTATGTCTCGATGCAAGAGCGAGACAGAAGTGTCCATAGGTTGTAGGCCATCCAGAAAAGATCGCAGGTCCTCTGGGTCGTAGAAGTCTTGGGACACTCCGTTTTTCGTAACCCACATTCTTGCTGGTTCAAACAGGCCATATTTTACCTCCATCTGTCATAGTCTGGGTCGGAGGGCCAGAAATGCCCTCCTGCGCTCACTGGTTTCCTTGGAAAAGTCAGCCGATATCCGGATTTCCTGACCGTCCATCTGACAGGATCCGTATGTACGTGCTCTTTGTGTGATCTGGTGGGCTTACGTATAGCGGAGGAGGCAGGCAATAATCGGGCCGGGGGCGAGCTGTTGCGTCGGGTCTCTTGGGACCGAGTCTGTGTGCTCTTTGAAACTCTAGGGGAGGGTCGAAGGTTATGCCCGTGAGTTTGGGCAGCATCTCTCTCAAGAACAAGTGCATATCCTCGCCCTCGATTGCTCCAGGAAATCCTAGGAATCGAACGTTGTCTCTCCTGCTCCTCTCTTCTAAATCTGTCACCTTGCTGCGGAGGTACAAGAGTTCCTGGTCCTGATCCCGGGAGGAGGAGGCGTGGGCCTCCACTAGTGACACCCGTTGTTCCAGTCTCAAAACGCGTGATTGGAAGCCTGCGATATCCAGATGGATGGATTTTGTTTCCGCCGTTAATGAGGCCATTCCCTCCAACCTCTGGCCCACCGCCGATATCTCTTGGAGGATACGATCCATGGTGGACTCCTGGGCTGTGTCCGACGTATCATGGTTCTGTACGGGCTGTTCGGTCATCAGGGCAGGGGATGACGCCATTGAATGAAGTAAGGCTTCCGAAAAGAGCAGCTGCCTCGCTAGTTTGCCTGAGTTCTTGGTCGACGATCTACCGCCTGGCATCTCTGGCCCCACCAATGAGTCTAGATGCAGTGTCCGTCCTCTTGGGCAGGAAAGGGCGGTCAGAGCTTGCGTTTCAATATGAGAGGATGAAGGGATTCGGAGGGGGTCCCCGCTCCCTTAGCTGGGTGTCCGATAGTTGGCACAACTCCAAGTGGAGCACGCTGCACAATCCGTGTCCTCAGGGACAGAGGAGGCCTCAAACCGGTGAGGGACAGAGAGCCGCCCACTGCAGCGGGGACGTACTGGCAGGAGGAGGCCCTCCCTCTGTGTCCGGGAGTGCGGTTGCCCCGTGGGGCGAAGGATGCTTGTCGCCCAGTTCAACGTGGGTCCTGTCCCGGCAGCCGGTGCAACCCTCTCTGCCCTCTGTGCTCAATAAGGAGGGGAAGGCAAAGAGCAGGGGGGGCGTGGCCGGTGCCCAAGGATGTAATAGAAGCCCTCCAAAAATGCCAGCATGCCCCCTAAAAAGCAGTGCAACAAATGGGGTGGGCAGGGAGGCAAGCAGAGCAACGTCACCACAGTAAGGAAATCAATCACCTCCAGTGAAAATAGTGCTGCGCTCTGTCCATGGGGGTGACTCTCACCCCTCATCCCCCGACGTCATGCCCTGTTCTGATGGAGACCATGCTCTTGGGGTCCCTTGGGCATTATGGCTACTGCTTGGCTACTTCATGTGGAGGCTGTTCCTAGCTGGGTGGGACCCCTCGTGTTGAGAGGGGGAAGAAGAGGAAAGGCTCACCTCTGCCTCCCTGTCCACAGGCTGTCTGGCGTGGTGCAGGTGAACTTCAGTATCTTAGTCTCTGTAGGGAGGAGGGAGGGGTCCCCTCACCGGATGAAGGAAATGGCAAGCAAAGGAGAACAAAGATGGTGCCCCAGATGGAGGCGCGGCCCACAGCCAGATTCTCTGCGCCGCTCTGCCTCCACCAGGCACAGGAATGATGTGGCTCCCTGCAATGATTCCCCTCCAGGGTCTCCGGTGCGGTGCCAGTCAGAAACGCAGCAGGCCGCCCGGGAGGGCGTCACTCTGGGCCCCGCTGCAGATCGCGGCAGGCCACGCCCCACCGGTGATTTAGTAAGCTGGGGGGGGGAATCGGGGGCCCCAGGCAGGCAGGCCAGCCCCGACTCCACCCGACCTCCCGCGAGGATGGCGCCGGAAATTATAAATATGAGAGGCTGCAGTCCGGGTCTGCAATATAGGCCGTGGTTTCGGGATGCCGGAATGCAAGGGGCTACAGGTCCGCATCGCCCCCTGGGGGTCGTCTCCCCCATTGCGTCACTTCTCGTTCACTCTTCCAACTCCGACGGAGAGGTTCTGCGCCCCAGCAACATCCCTCCCCGGCTACAGTCCTACCGTCCTGCAGAGCTCCTCTTTCAGGCGTCCATCGTTGTCCGTGGCTAGAGCATGCCTCCAAGCAGTCAAGGCTTCTCTCAAAGGCAATGTGTGAAGTATTTGTACAAACACACACAGTGATACTGTGAAAACACGACAAAATGGTTCCCAAACCAGTTTAGAAAAATAGCCAATATTTATCTGAATCAAACAAGACCGAAACAACAAAAATACAACATACACAAGCAAAGTTAGTAATTTTTCAATTAAAAGGAGACTTACTTCACGGAAAACAATGGAGTGGTTGCTTCTACACAAAGTACCTAGATTGTGGGCTTTTGGATTCACTACTTATACCCCTTTAAATCTTTGAAGTAGGCAAACTTCAAAGGAAAGTTTCTGTTGTTGACAAGATCCTGTCTTGCCCAGGCCTCCAGACACAAATCAGGGGGTTGGAGACTGCATTGTGTGAGGACAGGCACCACCCTTTCAGGTGTAAGTGTCAGCTCCTCCCTCTCCACTCTATCCCATGGGTCTCCCCAGGATATGCAGGCTACACCCCAGCTCCCTTTGTGTCACTGTCTAGTGGAAATTTACAACAGCCCAACTGTCAGTCTGACCCAGGCATGGAATACACAAGCAGGCAGAGGCACTGAATGGTTAAGCAAGGAAATGCCCACTTTCTAAAAGTGGCATTTTAGAACTGACAATCTAAAAAACGTTTCCAAAAGATGTATTTTAAAATTGTGAGTCCAGAGACCCCAAACTCCTTATCTCCATCTGCTCCCAATGGGAAACTGCAATTAAAAGATACTTAAAGGCAGCCCCCATGTTAACCTATGAGTGAGATAGGCCTTGCAAACGTGAAAAACAAATGTGGCTTTATTTCACTCTCAGGACGTGTAAAACACATCAGAACATGTCCTACCTTTTAACATACACTGCACCCTTCCCATGGGGCTACTAGGGCTTAACTTAGGGGTGCCTTACATGTACAAAAAGGGAAGGTTTGGGCCTGGCAAGTGGGTACACTTGCCAGGTTTAATTGGCAATTTACAACTGCATACCAGGCACTGCAGTGGCACGTCTGAGCCATGTTTACAATGCTACTCATGTGGGTGGCACAATCAGTGCTGCAGGCCCACTAGTAGCATTTGATTTATAGGCCCTGGGCACCTCTAGTGCACTTTACTAGGGACTTGCTAAGAAAATCAAATATGCCAATCATAGAAAAGCAAATTACACATACAGTTTACACAGAGAGCACTTGCACTTAAGCACTGGTCAGCAGTGGTAAAGTGCCCAGAGTACCAAACCCTGTAAAAACAAAGTCCAGTACACAGACAAAACACAGGAAGCAGAGGCAAAAAGACAGGGGGAAACCACGCCAAGGATGTCAGGCCTAACAGAAATACCATTCATATTGTTGACAAATATGTAAGGAATCAACCTCCGACTCAGGGATCTCCAATTGTGAGACATACAGGAAAGCAACAGGAGAAAAATTAACGTTTAGGCAGAATACCATTACCTATCATATTAAACAAGTTACTCTACTGGTGCAAAGTGCCTTCCAGTCTCTCCAGTCTCTCCAGACTCCAGAAGACGGGTGCAGGAGACTGGAAGGCGCTTTGCAGCAGGAGCTAAGAACCATGGACTTGCGGGGTCAGGAGCCCTAGGAGCAGGTTCAATTTCTGTGTTATTACATTTCTGAATTACTTACCAAGACAAGCTTCTTTAACTATTTGATGCACCTCTGCTGTGACTTCAGAAAAAATGAAGACTTCCAAAACAAATCTAGCTTACCTCCCTTTCAGTTCTACAGATGTATCCTGGAAGATTGGGGGGACTATTTACTGCTCTTCCTCCACCTTACCTTAGTAACCATCATTCTGGGATAGTGTCATGAATCATATTGTGTAAATTACAGCTCCACCTGCAATATGTCCTGTATGACTTATACAGAAACCTGAAGAACTACTTTCCTATAAAGGATCCTTGAAGCGTCTGAGTCACCTTAATGCCTAAACATCACCTACCCGCTTTGTCCTGAAATAGCTCTATCCTTAGAGTTCTGGCTACCCAGACAGGGCAGGGTTGCAGTCTTAAGGAGCAGGTTAAATTCACTCCTCAGAAACCACAGCAACTCTTGAGTCCTGATAAAATTAAATTTTTAACCTATAAAAATATTTAGGGGCATATTTACAAGATGCTTGTTCCACCTTAGAGCCGCCATTGCATTCTTTTTTTGATGCTAAGGCGGTGCTAACGTAGCTTTTCTGCCACATCCTACTTATTAAGTGGTGCAGTGCTTGAATTGCTTCACTTTGTGACCCCTTGCGCCACATTTTATGTCAAGACCGGAGGCTCCTATTATGCATTTCTTTTCTTACTTTATTTAATAGCAGCAGTCAAGAAACGTACTACAAATCGCAGAAGGCGAAGGGAAGGGAGCCAATGGGATTAAAAACATAGTCATAACATAAGAACCAATAGGAATGTACACAAAGCATTATGACATCACTTGACTGCGCCCTCTTTTCTTGCTGCTCGCAGTCAAGTTAAGTACCTTTACACCTTTTTTCCGATTTATATTTACTGGTTTTACTGTTATTATTGTGTATTCAGCTTGAATGTTATTTTTAAACTTCTTTCCGTTGATCGGTAGCGCGTTCTACCTTTCTTCAAATCAGCATGTTGCTGCATATTTTGTTTCGTTTCAGCGCCGCTCCTCGCGCTCACTGATTCAACGTTCCTCTCGCTCTCCTCAGATTGCAGTCGTCATTTTCACCACGTCTGAGGAGCCGAGAGGAACGTTGTCATTCTCTCCACAAACTCTAAATTAATTTTGCACGCCAACGCGTCAATTTTTTGCCTCACCTCGATTACTGGATTTTCTCTGCATTCCTTAATTTTTGCTGCATGCCGAGGCGTCCATAATTAAACTCCCTCAGTTCGACTGCTGGCCTGCCTTCTTCGTCCCCCCACATGGCAGCGTCTGCACGTCGACTCCAATTCCTCTTCTTGTACCGCCCATAGGCAGGGTTTTAACTTTCAGCCTTCCCCTTTTCATTTTAACCCTTTTTCTGCAGTTTTTTTCCAAGTTAAGGTGCAAAATCATTTAACTGGTAATATCGAGACTGATTGCTCTCCTTTGGGACAGGACGTCCCTCATGATATTCATGAAATTAGACAAGAGCTTACTTCTTTTATTAAAAGCTCTGTCCAACAGTCTGTTTCTTCTTCTATTCAAAAACTATCCAAAAATCTAGAATCCTCAATTTCTAATATGAATTCCAAAACAATTTCGACCCAGGCTGTGGGGGAATGCAGTCAGCGCCTTTCTCCCTCCAAGCCCCAAAAATTTCATAAATGGCGCAAAAGGAGAGTGAGGTTTCCTCACATTTGGCAGAGGACATGGCTCCTTACAAGGCTCCTTCCAAGGAGAATACAAATTTGGATAATTCTAAAACCTCTTTAAAACGCAAATCAAAGTAAAAAATATATAATTTCTCCTATTTTAATTTCTTCCATCCCTGATTCGGATGATGGCATGCCTGACATTGATTCAGATATTTATTTGTCTGACAAGGATGACGAAGGTTCTTTGCTTCCCCCCCTTCAAAGAAACCCAAGTTGTCCTTCTCTGACTCTTTCAAGCCCATAACCCTTTTAGATTCTAAAGGTTTACCAATGTTCGATCCTTGTCACATCCTCCATCCCAACTCCACTGAGTGGACTCCTGCGGCCCATGTTTGGGGAATATGTTTCAGCCAAATTGTTTTCCCCTTTGGACAAACAAACCAGAGCTAAGTTAAAATCTGAAGGTCCTCGTCCTTCCCTTTCACACAAGTTTACTACTACCCCTTCAATTGATCAGCCATTGCTTAAATTTTTTACAAAACTTGGCAAAGATCCCCGGAAAGGAGTGGATAAGGCATGGTCATCTTGTCAGGATAAACTTTTAGACGTGGTCGGTCTCCTCACGTGTATCTTTGATTTGGCGAGGTGACCAGAATAGATGGCACTTTCATTGATCCCGAAGAACTTTCTCTGTGGGTTCAGAGATCCTTTTGCCTCCTAGGAAATGCCAATTCCGCAATTACCCACGAACAAAGGAAATACCTTCTATTGAAACTTGACCCAAAATTGGCCAATTTAGCAACAGTTCATCTGCACATTGAAACCGAAGGTTTACTTTTTGGGGACTCTTTCATCAAAGAACTGAGCAAATATGTAGCCACCTTCTCTTCCTTGGACAAGGCTCAGCAATCATTAAAGAAGATGTTCAATCAACGTGTTTTTGCCAGGGCTGGCAGAGGCAGGAACCGATTTGCCGGCCACAGTTACACTAACCAAGGTTTCCTTGGATACTACAATGCATCCTTCCTGGAATACAGACTACAATTTTATCCGCAGAGAGGCAGAAATACCCATCCCAGGGGCTACAGGAATTCCAGATTCTCTAACCAGGCAGGTAAGCCCGCCTCTCGGATCTTTTCCGATAGGAGGTCGTCTTCGTTATTTCTTTCCAAAATGGTCATCAATTACTTCAGGTCCTTGGATCCTGAACACGGTTCAAGGTTATATAATCGATCTTTATGCAACTCCTATTCAAAAAGAGTTACCTACCCTTCCTCGTTTTTCCACAGAAATGTTGCACCTCATTTCTTTAGAAGTTTGCTCCCTCATGCAAAAACAAGCCATTTCCCTTACACATCCCCATCCTTCAGGTTTTACCAGACCCATTTTCTTAGTTCAAAAGAAGAACAAGAAGATGAGGCCAGTATTCAATCTCAAACATTTCAATCAGTTTGTGGTCTATCAACACTTCAAAATGGAAACCATTCTCTATCCGAGAGATATACTCCTTCAAAACGATTGGATGGTTTGTCTTGATCTTCAAGATGCATATTTAGTTGTGCCAATTCATCCAGACTGCAGAAAATATCTCCAATTCCAGTGGCTAGACCAACTATTTCATTTTACCTCTCTACCCTTCGGTCTGTCATCAGCTCCATGGTGTTTCTCCACACTAATGAAACCAGTGGTAGCTGGTTAAGAGCTCAAGGTGTGAGACTCATCATTTATTTAGACGACATTCTCATATTGAGCCAGTCTCCTCACGCTCTCCTATCTCACTTAACTCTGACTTCTTCTCTTTTAACCGACTTAGGCTTCATCATCAACAAAGACAAATCCTTTCTGACTCTGACACAACTTATAGAATTTTTAGGTTTCCAAATAAATTCAGTTTCCACCTCCCTCCTTCTCCCGGCTGCAAAAATAAAGTCTATAAAATCAGAGATACTCCATATCTTACGCAGCTCGCTTATCTCCCTCAGATCTCTGGTTCGAATAGTAGGCCTTCTTCCCTCCTCCATTCAAGCAATATTTCCCGGTCCCTTACATTACCGGGCCCTTCAAAGACTAAAGATTCGACACTTGAGAAAAGTATCCTACACAGACATTATCCCCTTAGATCTCGATTCACGTACAGAGCTTCAATGGTGGATAGATCATTTAGATGCCTGGAACGGAAGAAGTATCTTTCCATCAGCCCCAGATCTAGTGTTAGAATCAGGGAGCCCGATGTGGTCCCGTCTTGACTGGAGGTACATGGTCTTCAGAGGAGTCCAAATTGCATATCAATTGTTTAGAGATGCTTGCCGGCTCCTTTGCAATCAGAAGCCTCGCAAAGAACAAGGTTCACTGTGCTCTCCTTCAGGATGGACAATATTTCGGCGGTCCGGTATATAAATCACCTGAGGGGTACAAAGTCCAAACCCTTGGCAGAACTAGCCAAGAACTTTTGGTAATTTTGCCTTTCAAACCACATTTCGGTTCATGCAGAGTATCTTCCGGGTACTCTCAATTCAGTAGCGGACTGGCATTCACACCATCTCTGAGATTCGAGCGATTGGAAGCTTCATTCCTCAATTTCTCAAAAAATTCAGAACAAATGGGGACCATTCGTAATCGACTTGTTTGCATTGTGCCTCAACACCCAGCTTCCTCGATTTTACAGATGGCCGCTAGATCTGTTGGCTTTGGCATCTGATGCCTTTTTACAGGATTGGTATTCCACCCTGAATTACGCCTTTCCCCCTTTTCTCATGATCAACAGGGTGCTTGCACAACTCAGACGACAACAAGCCACACTGGTTCTCATAGCCCCTTTCTGGCAATCCCAGATCTGGTTCCCAACCCTTTTGGAACTTTCAGTGGATTTCCCTTGCATTCTTCCCTCTTTTCCGAATCTCTTACTAGATCCACTGCTCCGTCCCCACTTCCTCATCTTGAACAATATCCTAACCCTATCAGCATGGAAAATCTCAGGAAATCCCAGCCTCTCCTTTTCATTTTGTCAGAAGCTTCTCAAAATATCACACAATCCTGGGCCCCAGGGACCAAGAAGGCTTACAAATCAGCCTGGTCTTTATTGCACAGCTGGTGTTTGGGAAAACACATCGATTCCTTTTCAGCAAATGAGATTTTTGTTGTCAATTTCCTTGCTGCTGAGGCTAGGAAAGGCAAAGCTTTTTGAACTATTAACCTGTATAGATCAGCTATTTCATCCAACCATACCTACGTAAATGGAAAACGAGTGCGAGAACATCCTCTTGTTTGTCGCCTTTTAAAGGGAGTTAAGTTTTCTAATCCTCCAATACCTAAATACAGACAATTATGGGATGCCAATTTAGTCTTAAAATTCCTCTTGTCATGGCCTGATAATACAATGCTTACTTTGAAAATGTTATCCGCTAAGTTGACAATGTTGTTATGTCTTATTTCTATCAAATGTCTTTCTGACGTCAAAGCTTTAGACATTTCTAATCGCCAGTTTACTCCTTCTGGAGTATTATTTACAGTGGTTCGTCGAACCAAGACCAATTTAACTTCAGTTTTCTATCCTTATTTTCCAGCTCATCCCAAGTTATATGTTGGACAATGCTTAAAAATGTATGAACAAAAGACTGCAGATTTGAGAACACCCTCTGTATCCCAACTTCTTATTTCCTTCAGGAAATCCTATAATCCTGTTTCCGCCATCACCTTAGCTCGTTGGGTCAAATGGATTATGTCCTTGGCGGGTTTTGACACCTCCATGTTCGGGGCTCATTCTTCTAGAGGAGCTATGGCTTCCAAAGCGTTTTAGGCAGGTTCCCGACTTGAGGATATTCTCAAATCTGCAGATTGGTCTAATGATAATTGTAAGGAAATGGCTCCCTGTTGCAGTTACCCCCCACTTTTTGCCTGATACTGATGCTGACTTGACTGAGAAGTGTGCTGGGACCCTGCTAACCAGGCCCCAGCACCAGTGTTCTTTCACCTAAAATGTACCATTGTTTCCACAATTGGCACACCCCTGGCACACAGCTAAGTCCCTTGTAAAATGTACCAGTGGCCAAGGGCCCTGTGACCAGGGAAGGTCCCTAAGGGCTGCAGCATATGTTGTGCCACCCTAAGGGGCCCCTCACCTAACAAATGCACAATGCCATTGCAGATTGTGTGTGTTGGTGGGGAGAAAAAGGCAAAGTCGACATGGCATCCCCCTCAGGATGCCATGCACACAAAATACTGCCTGTGGCCTGGAAATGTCTTTGAGTGTGTGTTCCTCATTGTTTGCCTGTGTGTGTACAACAAATGCTTAACACTACCCTCTGATAAGCCTACTGCTCGACCACACTACCACAAAATAGAGCATTAGAATTATCTCTTTTTTCCACTATCTTACCTCTAAGGGTAACCCCTGGACTCTGTGCATGCTATTTCTTACTTTGAAATAGTACATACAGAGCCAACTTCCTACAATAATGAATTCAAAGTGTTTTATTGTAAACCTCTTGATAATATTTCACTGAATGTAATCAATATGCTTTAAACTTGCATAATAGGAGCCTCCGCTCTTGACATAAGATGTAGATTTTCCTAGTCCATGACGGAAAGTCTTAATTTTATTAAAGACACGGAGGAGAGTATTATCCCACCTCTTGTTTAATCTCTTTTTCTACCCCCCTTTTTAGCACCATCGTCCTCCAATCAAACCTCCTCCTAATCCATCCTCTTTCACCTGAACTTCCAGACTCCAGGGTCTATCGGCCGCCTCAACAGTTAGATGTCCTTTGCATCCTGTTCTCTCGGATCATCCTCATCTCAACTGATTTTTGGACTTTTGCTCTGACTTATTTTCCTTCCTTTTAGCTCTTTTCATTCTTCTTTCCATTTTTCCTCTATTTAGTTCTGTTTGACTTGTCCCACAAGAAAAGAGGGCTGTTCGCAGTCAAGTGATGTCATAATGCTTTGTGTACATTCATATTGGTTCTTATGTTATGACTACGTTTTTAATCCCATTGGCTCCCTTCCTTTCGCCTTCTGGGATTTGTGGTACGTTTCTTGACTGCTGCTATTAAATAAAGTAAGAAAAGAAACGCATAATACTCGCCTCCGTGTCTTTAATAAAATTAAGACTTTCCGTCATGGACTAGAAAAATACGTTATGTCTACGTCAGGCATAATGTATGCAAGGGGGACATTCCAGCGCAGGGAGGAGTGAAAAAATGTTACACTGAGGTTTACATTTCACTGCACCATTTTTTCCATCATTTTTAACGCCTGCTCAGAGAACTAGTGTAGAACACCGCCACAGTAGCGTAAAAAATGTTGATGTTATTGTGCTAACGACTGCCATGGTGCACCGCATTGTAAATGTGGTTCAACCATAGTGTTCTTGGGTGCCCTGGGGGGGGCGCAAGAAAAGTGGTGCATCATCTGTGATGTGCCACTTTCTGGTAAATATGCCCCTTAGTACTTATATTTTAGGGAGTTTATTTTTATGCATAATGTTTTCAACTTCTCAAGGATAAAATGCTTAGTTTTTGTATTGGATGTTTTCAGATCAATAGATTTGTACCATAATTGTTTTTTCATCAGAACTCTCCTTCATGAAACATATTTATACACCCATAAACTATCTCAAAGAACACAAGACACCACATAAACAGTGCAAAATGAGTGCCGAGTAATATGTTTTTTTATTGTTCCTTAGATAACCGTGGATAGTACAAATTCTTTTTTCTTACAAAAAAAATCTAATGACTTTAAACTTGTTGCCCTAAACAAGATGTTCTAGAGGAAACATATTTGCTGCACAATCTCCACAAAAGCCGGGTTTGCCACCTGTTAATGCTAAGATACTTCCACAGCGAAGAGAGACATTTTCCTGATAAGCATTATTATCATAATAACCCACATTTAATCGACTACCTTGGTGGAAGGGTGAACACTGATATAACATTTTAGTTCAGATTTCTTCTCTGAAAACAAAATCCAACTTTACATACCCACGTTATTCAATCGTATTGAAAACCATACACTCCTCGCTTCGAACCAACAAAATGCCACCAACAATTTTGATAAATGACAGACATACATTTTACGATATAGTTTGCTTGTTACATAGGTTCAGAAAACAATATGGGTACAACACCTGTTCATATTCATAATACATACTCAAGCCATCGTGTTTAATAGTTCACTAAGACACCGATTTTCAGGGCAGGGTCTACCATACGGACCTCAGCAGCGTTCATATATGAGACCAAAAGACAGTTGAGACAGTAGCTGCAATGAATTGCGCGTGAAAGTAGCCCAGCTTGGCCACATATGCTACCAAATTGGGCTATTTGACTAATATCCCGCCCGCCCCCCACCAACTCCACAGTAAGAACAATCACATCCAGAAAAGCTGGTTGTGGGATCCATGCAGTCCGTACACAGGGCAAGTCCTAACCAGGAGTTTTGCAACAGTCATTGCCTTATATATTTAGACGGTTAGATTGCTACTGTAAAAGAAAAAGACGAGTCTTTAAGTGCAGTTCTTTCTGCAATCTCTTAGGTACACAGGAAATTGATTTTGCTCTTTTTGTCTCTAGCACAGACCTACTGAAATCTAGGAATGCTGAGGTGATGCTTCAAGCAACTTTCCTTCTGCAACCTTACACTTTATTTTGGCAGCTTTATTATATATATATATATATTTATGTATATATATGTATGTGTGTGTCCCTTCATTATATATAATAATTATTATTTTTGCTTCTGTCCATTGCTAGGAAGCCAGGACTACAACTCGTCAGATCTGATGACATGGAACAGGGTGACGTTATAAAGAACTTGATGCCCATTGTTCCAGGCGTAGAGGGCTCTGTCTTTCGGGTTGTAATCCAACATGGAAATGTGGGAGTATTTGTTCTGGAACAGAATGTCAATGTACTCATAGGTGGAGGTGTTGGTTTGGTACGCATAATGGACTTTGGTGCCTCCTGAGTAGCCATTGGTGACATAGAGAGTTCCACAGATGATGAAGGCCTCACCAGCACTGCGCTTGGGGTAACCAGTGCTCCAGCTCTGAATTATCGCCAATGTATTGGGGTCCAGTTTACTGATGACGATGTTGCCAGCATTTTGGTTGGTAGCATAGACCACCCACAGACCATTTTCGTCCACCATGAGGTCAATGTCTGAGTGCCCACCCCAGGCATAGTGATACATGTTGTTGTAGCCAGCGTAGTCTAGGCTGCGTGTTTTGAGGATGGTCTCTGTTTTCAAGTCAAAGCGGATGATAATGTGGCTTTGGAATTTATTGAAGTAGATAGAGCCATTATAGACCACCTGACCAGTGCCGGCCCATGGGTGTGGGAGGCGATGAGAGCTATAATTACCCATGTTCATGAATTCATTCATGGAAGGATACTCTCGGACGAACCTGTTGTTGTGGTAGCCATCCATATACCAAACCTAAGGGAAAAGAAATGTTATTGTTAGAAACATGAATAAAGAACCAATTGTTGACCAATATGATTACTATACAATAAAAAAATCTTAAGTAAAGGAGACACGTTTCACACGTGAAAGAATTAATTAATGACGATAGATAACTGAGAAAAAGTCAAAGGGAATATATTCAGAGGATGGATGCCTAACTCCTAGGAAACACAGACACGATTAAATAAATAAATACATCAAGGGGACGAAGACTGAAGTGAAGGAAGGGGATTAGTCCAAAGTATTGGCTATCAGATCATGGCAATTGTGTAGGATTAAAAATCAGAAAACTTCAATAGCAATCAGAAGGAATAAAAAAATACATTTTGATACAGTGTGCAGAATCCATGCCTCTCCATTTACTCTCCTGTACTCACTCCATTACTTACCCCAAGTGTTATTCCTTTAAAGAGGCAAATATTAGCAAAAATGAGGGATGCATGAGAACAGAAGATCCTTAATTGGCAGTTATCGTGTGTGAGTTATATTGTAGTATCCACAGAAGCATCCAAAAAGGGATACCATTTCCTACACACTGCTTGTGCTCTATGATACACACAGAGCACAAGCATAGGGGAAATTGTATTTAACCTTCTGGCCCTTTGTCAACTCAAGACATCAGATCACATTTTAACACCAAAATAACACTTTATTCTGCAACACTAACATTTTAAGTAGGAAGAATATCTTAAGTGAAAACATTTATCCCGACCATGTGTAAGTGCATAATTTTGGACTCCATCTTTCCACGGCCAGAGTTTGATTTTATTTGTAAAGCAGAAGTCTATGCACATACTGCCATGGAAAATTACCAACTACAGCTGTACATTTAAGAGCAGCATGCTTACTATATGGAATGTACACCTTATGGTATGTTGTAAGGGTACACAGCACGTCACAGATCAGTTTATTACAATATTCATGGTACTTTGTGGAAATCGGTGGACACTTGTAATTTCCTTCTCATCTGTGTTAGTGGATAGGACACATTGTTTCTTATTTCGTTTTTATTTTATTTATTTCTTTTTTATTGTTTTTAAATGTATTTTTATTTATTTTAATGTCGTTTTTATTTATTTATGTTATTTTAGGTATTTTTTATTTCTTTATTTTCTTGGTCAAACCGCCATCTTTTTTCCTCAAATTAACATTTGGATGACCATTTAGATCTTTCTTGTAATGGAAAAAACATGTGAATGTCGATAGGCACAACCTTGTAATGCGACAGTACTCCATCAGTGATGAAAGAATACAGATAACAGCATGGAAAACATGTTTCATTGACACTAGAAAAGTGCATTGCTAATGTAAAGATGCAAAAATGCACATCTGGTAATTGGTTAGAACTAAATAATGGAAGCAATTTAATGTAGTCAAGTTTAAGCCAACTTTGTGATTTAAAATGAATGGCGAAAGAGAGAGAGAGATCCTTCTAATTTGTATTGAAGAGCAGCAGAGCAAAAAATAAACATAAAATTGTAAATATCTTACTGTTAGCTTTAAGATTCAAAATGTTCAGGAAATTAAACTTCTGAAGAAAGCTAACAAAATCATGTTTCATTCATCTCTGAAATGAGTACATAGTGTCCCACTGACTGAGTCACAGACCCATTAAAGGTTTGTGCTGATGCTAACACGCCGCAGAGCATTGCCAAGTATCACACACAGATCCAATAGATCAACATTCACATGTAAAGGCTATTTTGTGCCAAAATTTGATCCACATACTGCAGCAAATCGTTTCGTGCTATTCCCATGTTAATGTATGCAAGGAGATGTGTGTCTTTGATGGACTGACCCAAAGCCTAATCTACTAAATGTGCGTGGTTTGGATATGTACCAAATTGTAATGCCAAGTAAAGTCAGGCCCAATCAAAGGTTCGAACAATGTATAAATCAAATAAAGTACACACGGTTCCAAAAATGCAAGAAGGTTTCTTTCAAACTAAGTGGTTCTGCATTCAATGGAGACCAAGTTATTGATTGTCGGGAGCTTTACACACGGGACCAGGAGTATTTCCTCCGAATCTCCCACGTTTGCCCCTCCCTGTTGTTTTTTGATCGAACAATGTATAGCCTGATAGACCGACCTGTACAGTGTGCATTAGTCTAATGCATAGATCTTACTTGTACGCCCCTGTGTGCTTTTGTCTGTGGTTACAACTTGTACTAGAGGCCAGACACTGCTGGCTCACCTTTGCGCAACAGTGCGAGGCTTAGCATCATGCAGAACGATTATGTCATCAGCAAGAACTCTTACTAAATCTGGTGTTGCACCGTTTTTTGCCCTCTGCATAATGCAGAGGTCTTTTGCATGAAGGGCAGTAAATCTGGGCCTAACAGTAGGTCCTGGAGACTGTTAACATTACTAGAAGACATAAGCCAGGTTTCATTATCCATCAAGGAGGTTGTGCATTTATGATCTTCAGGCAGTGAGCAAAGTTTCCCAGTTTTAGTTTGTCTACAACTGGAAGTGCTTTCTTCTGCCATGAACTTAGACTCTGCCACGCTGCTAACTTGCAACAGTTTTGTAGGAGGTTGAACGTCTAAGTAGTGACTCAACACTTGCAACAGAAAGGTACATCACATTAAACTTGATATTCGATATTAAAAATGGGCAATTAGCTGTATTAAAACAATGGAAAAGTCCAGATTTTCCAATCAAAGTCAAACTCACATTTTTGCAGTTTGTCATCAGTGTTTTAAGAAAACAAACTTAGTCCAAAACAGTTTGCTACTTTGCTTATTGCTAGGAAATAATACATATTATTAAGGCAATATGCAGTGTGGGCAGACAATGTTTTATTGATTTGTGGAACCATCGAAGCACATGGTGAGATTCGAGTGATGCAAGACTCCAGGCCTATTAACATTTTGTTGCTGAGGACAGGCAAGTGTTTTTCACAAAGTGTATTTCTGCGTCACCACTTTGTACTAATATGTTTAAACTGGGGCTGTTTCCCTGTGTTCATAACCCCCGGTTTGAAGAATATTTTGTGAATACTGCCCAACTTCTCTTAATAAAGCAAAACGTAAAATATTGGGGATAAACACACATCTTATGTGACACTATCCTACTTATTGCAGACAGAGGGCTCTGCATGTTGGTCATTGTCAGGGAGACAGAGAGAAAACCTCACATCTGCTATGTTACTGGGAGTTGGGAGAAGGAAAGACTTTTCATGGAAATCATTTTTCATTGAAATAGGAACAAAAAGAGAGATCTAAGACTTCTCCAATTTGTAAATGTAATATCTATATTGCCCCCTCACACAAATATTATAAAATAAATATAAGGTACATAAGAGAAAAACAGAAGTCTTTGGCAATAACCATTTTTGATTTTTGATCTCAAGCAGGGTGCAGCTGGAGGCGGCTGGTGTAGTTTTTAGGAGATACTACTTAGAAATTGTTAAAAGACGTCTGTCTTGCTAACGTGCAGCTAATTTAGAGTGTACATCATTTGTGTAGTGGAAAAAAACAGATATTTCCTTCACAAGTAAATAAATGATTGGTTGTTTGGTGATTTTTTACTTTCTAAGTGCAATATATAATTTAACTAGCACTGGGTGAAGTTTTAATTATGGCAGCAAAATCTACAAAACTCTCATATTTTTAGTTATGTGAAACTCACACAATTTCACACTCAGTAATTGTGCATAAATATTTGAAGTGAGCACTCACATCGCATACATGTCTGGTCAGATTCCAATCAAGAGACTTTTTCTACTAAAGCTGTGGGTATCTTGTAGAACTTATTTAGGCAAGGTGGGAACTCACTTAAAAAAAAGTCACACATGACACCCGTAACACACATTTTGCAATGAACACATCATTTTGACAATTTCATAAAATTATAATGAAACACACACAATTTCATGAAAAATAACTATGATGTTGAGCGTATCATTCAATTTCACTCACAATAAGCATACATTAAGAAAATAATGAAAAAGAAAAAATGAAGCCTATAACTGGCAACTACTGGAGCAGCATAATTTTACAACCTTAGAAATGTATAAATGATTTGCTGATTGTGGGAATTTTAAAGACCTCTGCTGCTTTTGGCTGGCGGTCTTTTTTTGCTATTATGACCATGGCGGTTACCGCCATGGTCATCCGACGCTTCTCCGTTCCGCCCGCCAGGGCGGAGCCGACCGCTGGGCTGGAGACCTGGGTCTCCATCCCGGCGGTTGTCACTATACAGCCGGCGGTATTTGGACCCGGCTGACTGCCATGGATTTCATGCAGTTTGAAACCACCATGAAATCCATGGCGGTAAGCACTATCAGTGCCAGGGAATTCCTTCCCTGGCACTGATAGGGGTCTCCCCCACCCCCCATCCCCACCCTGACTTCCTCCCCTACACCCCCCTCCACCCCTGCCACCCCCCAAAGGTGGCAGGACCCCCCTCCCCACCCCGACCCCCAACATCACATCAATCATGCACACATGACAAGCACGCAGGCACCACCAACACACATACACGCACACACACCGACATACATGCCAACATCCACACACACAGTCAGACACGCACACCCACATTCAAACATACACGCACACAACCATATAGACATACCTACAGACATACACACACTCATTCCCAAACTCAGAACACCCCCGCAAGCATACACGCACTCACACACCCCCACTACATACACAGACACACACCCCCATGCACGCACACAACACACAAAACCCCCACCATCCCCCTCCCCTAACGGACGATCGACTTACCTGGTCCGTCGATCCTCCGGGAGGGGACGGGATCCATGGTGGCTGCTCCGCCGACACCACACCGTCAACAGAACACCGCCACGCTTAATCACAGGACGTGATTCGGTGGGCGGTGTTCTGTTGACGTGGCGGTGGAGCAACCTCCACTTCCCCGCCGACCGCCAGTATGGCTGTTGGCGGCTCTCCGTCCGAAAAAGGACAGAGAGCTGCCAACAGTCATAATACGCCGTGCGGAAAACCGCCACCACTGGCGGTCTTCAGCACGGCGGTCCCTCGGCGGTCTTGACAAAAGACCGCCGAGGTCAAAATGACCCCCAGTGTCTGTGAAACTGATTACTGGGCATGTTCTCCTCTCTGATAGATCACAGTGGCAAAGACAGTGGTGAACATATGCTGGATTGCAATAAACCAGTGGTATACAGTGGAATGTTGTGTCCTTGTATCACACAATATATCGAATATGTTTCAGGTTGAAAGGGAAACATTTCTCCATTTACAGTTCACATGGATTTTTGAAAATTGTGAAGCCTTTTGTGCCTTTTTAAATCTTTGTCACTCAGCTGTCTTTTTTGAGCAATGAAAGCAAAACAAGTTCGGGACAAATTCAGAGTGCCTTTGTATCATGGGGCACCAACAATGCTCCCAGAAATACCAACATCACGGGGTGCGGTATTTACCAGGGAAGGTATTTCCAAGTCAATTGCGAGTTGCCCCGCTCAGAATAACACGGAGTATGGAGTTTGCTCATCTGACTGCTGTATTTTTTTACTTTTTAGAGACAGGTGTCCATGTTCATATTTTGATAAGTTTTGCAAAAGATGTCTGCAGTGAAACAATTTGCACAGAAATCAGAATTCCGATCGGTAACAATTTACCCTTGCGTTGGAGGAATTATCACTGGACTGGTCTTCTGAACTGTTTTAAAACTAATTTCTTTTAACAGCTACCTGTAACTTTTAGGAATTATCTTATATATCTTCCTCTAGTTACGTTTATAATACAAAATCACTACACCATAATCTGTGTTTGCTAAAAAACGGTTTTTGCTAAACCTGAGTTAGTTTAAATTTAACCTCGGTTCTTTTACTTCAGTTAAATTTGTATTTTGTTTTTATTTATGAATCTGAAACAGTTCCTCTTGTAATGTTCTTTTTCTTTGTCCAAATGGGTCTATTCTGAGCTATGTTAAAAAAAAAAATGCCATCAGTGAATCAGATGGGTATTGAGTGTTTCTCACCTTGATGTCTTTCATTTTACTGATTACAAGTGTGCCACCGCAGTGAGCGGATCAGATGTACTCATCTGAGCAGCATACTTTAATCAGACAATCACGCTGCTGATTTAAATGTTGATGTTTGTTCTCTTCTGAAATAGTTTACTTTTATGTTCATAATTCTGTCACATTAGTACCTCTTGTGTACTGCCAACCCTTCTGAATTTTAACTGTGTTCTGAAAGCATCTGAATCATGGGCAACTTGCTGTCTATCAGGAAAGATCTGAAGACCCGTATCTTCAGGGGGCACCCCACAGACTGTTTGAAGACCCACATCTAAAGAGGCCAACTCAAACATTATCTTAAGTCCCATCCTTTAAAAAGCGACCTCAAAAAATATCTGACAACCCATATCTGAACCCCATATCATCAGAGGCGAGTTCAAAGACTATCTGAAAACCCATATGTCAGAGGCCACCTAAAAAGACTATCTGAAAACCCATATCTGAAGGCCCATTGCAGGAGAGGCCACCTCAAAGCTATCTGAAGATCCATATCTTCAGAGCCACCTCTAAGACTATCTTAAGACATATCTTCAGAGGCCACCACAAAGAATAACTTAAGACCTGCAGCTTCCGAGTCTACATCAAAGACTGTCCTTTTCTGTGCAGTTTATGTGTTCATACAACTGCTATAATTTCACTTTTCTCTTGTTACATGTAAAGTGTTCACAACAACATGAGACTAGGCCTTTGTAATATAAAGACCTTTAGTAGAAAGCTAAACAAAAAATAAATGTATTACTGAACACAACAACCTGAACGAAACCCAAAAGAAACTTAGAAAGCTTACTAACTATTCAGTTCTAACTGGGGGTTTGGAGTTAAATATCACCACCTCCTCGTTTCCTGTCGCTTCTTCTCCCAGACTCCTTCTTAGGGGGGACAAGTTTGAGAACTATGCTCAGAAGTGACACTTCCAATGCATTTCCATATTACACAAGTGGCCACATACTGTCTTGGCTAATATAGAAACTGAAGGTGCTAAAGACACATTTAGTGACTCCAAGTAGGGCATTCACTCATTGACAGAAAATATGCAAATGAATGAACTCCATTAGACCCCATGCGTTTTGTTTGGAAACATGCACTGTATGGACTGATATTGAATGCCTGAATTCAGAGGTTTCATGGTCCAGCATGAGAAGCCTATTCACTCAGTGTTTTTCCTGTGTGGGGTTCTGTAAAGCCCACATGAACCAGAAAGCAACAAGAAACACATGGACTGGATAAGCTGCTTACCCATTAAATCTGGAACCTTGAGAGCGCTGCAAAACTCCTGTGATATAGTGGTGCTGATACTGAGCCTTCCATTAAAGCTCTCAATGACGTTACATTGGGAGATTATATTAGTGAATTTAAAACACGTTAGGCCTTTGCACAATGCGACCTCAAAGTGAAATGCACAATGCGACCTCAAAGTGAAATGTCCCACAAAGACCGATTTTTTGGAGCGTCTTCCCCAACAAAATATTTTTTTTTCTGGGAGACTTGAATATGTGTAACTCACGTGTCTCCAAGTCCACTTTCAAGCTCCAGAATCCAGTCCAGGGTTTATCAGTTCATCCTCGTACTGGCAGTCCTGAATTTATAACAGGATAAACAGCACTACAACCACCGCATTGCAAGTCAAAACTGCACTGGATGAGTAACTCATCGAGAACTCGGGGCCCTGCCCCTCTATTCACGTGTGCACTCTCTCTCGAATGTTTACACATCATTAGAGTGACATGTAAAGAGTGTGAGATTCCGCAGATCAGTTCTGTTCCATTAGGCAATGCTATCGTCACCATATGACTCCATGTCAAGAGAGCACATCATTTCCTGTTCTAGACGTTCATAAAGCACCGCAGTGAATTCTGGAACTTGTAGCCTTCGCTATGATAAGTCGGACCCACTGGATTATCACACCTGAAAATAATAATATTTTGAAAGAAAGCTCCAAACTTTTAAGAGAT
Source organism: Pleurodeles waltl (assembly GCF_031143425.1). NCBI lineage: Eukaryota > Metazoa > Chordata > Amphibia > Caudata > Salamandridae > Pleurodeles > Pleurodeles waltl. The sequence continues at coordinate 1,654,096,783 of NC_090445.1, read as the reverse complement.
GTTTGGTGGTGAAATGAGGGCAACTTGGTAGCCCTAACCTACCTGCAACATGCCAGAGTCTAACAGACATCCACAACCCATAATGCAGCTGCTTAGGAGCAGCACCAAGAGACCCCTTGGGTGGAAGCTGTGAACATGCAATGATTGAACAGATCAGAAAAACAGGATGGCGCATGAATCGTCACGTGCTTTGTAGCCTTTTTAGGGGAAGAATGCACCGCTCTTGCCTTAGGCTTTGCTTTTCAGGGAACTGTAAGCTGCATTAAGGGACCAGTTTAGTCTTTCAGATGTGATTTTAAAACCCCTTTTACTAGCCCCTGGCATAATGGCCTACTGTGAGACCGGAGAGACATGGAGCAATGCCACGTACTCTTTGAGAAGGTGTACGGCTCTTCAGCAATGAAGAGAGAGTTTATAAGGAATGCTTTATGCACGCACGTAGGGGCAGATTTACAAGAAACTGGCGAATCTGTCCTGATGCGGCACATTTTCTTGCACACCCCCCCCCCCACGTCACCTAAAAACCCCATAGTTGAAACATATTTATAATACGAAGCAATATGGCGGTCGTTAGCACAATAGCATCAACATTGTTGATCACCCCTTGCATTGTTGATGCTATTGTGGCACTTTGCTGCACTAGTGACAAAAATGTTGACACTAGTGCAGCAAAACCCAGGGAGGCCCATAGGTTACTATGGGTGCAACAGTTTAACGACTGCCTTGGGCAGGAGTTAAAAATGACGGAAACAATGGTGCAGTGAAATTTTGTAAATTTCACTGCGCTATTTCTTTGGGCCTCCTTGCGTCAGAAGCCCCCACCCCTTGCATAAATTATGACTGACACAGGCATCATGTGGCACAAGGGGTTGTAAAGTGGTGCAATGCAGACATTGCGCCACTTTGTAAATCTGCCATGGGGAAAAGGCCACCTCAGCGCCTTATCATTAAAAAAAAAATGACGCTAGGGTGACCCAAGTTGGTGTAAGGGGCTTGTAAGTATGCCCATTATTTAAAACCAGTGCATCTGTGTAGCAGTGATTTATACCCTCCACTCACATGCTAAAGCGTGTGTAAAAATTTAACACAGAAGCAAAAGAAACCCATAATGCTTGCTTTCTATTTTTTCGAAGATGGTCGAGAAAGCCCATAAGTAGCTAACAAAGTGTTGCAAGCATCTTAGAAGGCTTTATTCAGGAATACAACCGGTGGTCCTGGTAAAGAGCCTCTTTTCAGCCACCCTTCTGTCGCTGTCTGTTTCTAAGTGGAATTGAGTCAGGTTGAATAGTGCAAGGGGACGGCAGCATTAAGCTGTCCTCTCGCTCACATGTCACATAAATTGAGAAAGGATAAAGAAAGTGCCACTGTTAGAAATGGGGTTTTTGGTTGGCAGTCAGGTTGCCCTCTGTCCAAGCAAGAACCCTCACTCTAGTCAGGGTAAGTCACACACAATCCAAAATCAGCCTGTGCTCACCCTCCGGTAGCTTGGCACGAGCAGTCAGGCTTAACTTAGAAGGCAACGTGTAAAGCATTTGTGCAATGAATCATACAATACCATAATATAACACCACAAAAACACACCACACAGTGTTTAGAAAAATATATAATATTTATCTGGGTATTTGCAGGTCAAAACGATCAAAGTTGCAATATAAATTTGTAAAGATATCACTGAAAAGTGATATAAAGTGTCTTAAGTCTTTAGAATATAAACAAAGTCTCTTTCAAGCACAAGTACCTGGTTTGGAGTGGAAAAATCTCCTCAGAGGGCCACAAAGGAAGAGGTGCGTGGAAAAAGGGTGTGTGCGTCGATTTCTCCCCAGCACACACAGACTTGCGTTGTTATTTTCCACGCGGGGAAGTCGTAAGTCGTTTTCCGGCACGCGGACAGTCTCTTTCTGTGGGTCGCGGGGATTACCAGATGTCCCGGGTCTGTGCGTGGATTTTCCTGCTTGTTTTCCGGCTGCGCGTCGTTCTGCGGGGCTGCGCGTCGAAATTACGATCTCACGGCAGGCGTCGCGTCGATTTCTCCTCTAGAGGTCGGGCGGCGTTGTCCTTGCGAGGCCGTGTGTCAAAGTTTCGATCTCACGGCAGGCGTCGCATCGATTTCTCCTCTAGAGGTCGGGCGGCGTTGTCCTTGCGAGGCCGTGCGTCAAAGTTTTGATCTCACGGCAGGCGTCGCGTCGATTTCTCCTCTAGAGGTCAGGCGGCGTTGTCCTTGCGAGGCCGTGCGTCAAAGATTTGATCTCACTGCAGGCGTCGCGTCGATCAGCGTAGGTGTGCAGCGTTTTTCTTGCCGCAGAACAAGCTGTGCGTCGAAAATTTCGGCGCACGGAGCGTCCAAGTGAAAAAGGAAAGTCTTTTTGGTCCTGAGACTTCAGGGAACAGGTGGCAAGCTCTATCCAAGCCCTTGGAGAGCACTTTTACAGGCAGACAAGAGTTCAGCAAGGCAGCAGGCCAACAGCAAGGCAGCAGTCCTTTGTAGAAAAGCAGACAGGTGAGTCCTTTGAGCAGCCAGGCAGTTCTTCTTGGTAGGATGTAGTTTCTGGTTCAGGTTTCTTCTCCAGCAAGTGTCTGATGAGGTAGGGCAGAGGCCCTGTTTTATACTAAGTTGTGCCTTTGAAGTGGGGGTGACTTCAAAGAGTGTCTAAGAAATGCACCAAGCCCCCTTTCAGTTCAATCCTGTCTGCCAGAGTCCCAGTAGGGGGTGTGGCAGTCCTTTGTGTGAGGGCAGGCCCTCCACCCTCCCAGCCCAGGAAGACCCATTCAAAATGCAGATGTATGCAAGTGAGGCTGAGTACCCTGTGTTTGGGGTGTGTCTGAGTGAATGCATAAGGAGCTGTCAACTAAACCTAGCCAGACGTGGATTGAAGGGCACAACAAGATTTTAGTGCAAAGAAAGGCTCACTTTCTAAAAGTGGCATTTCTAGAATAGTAATATTAAATCCGACTTCACCAGTCAGCAGGACTTTATATTACCATTCTGGCCATACTAAATATGACCTTCCTGCTCCTTTCAGATCAGCAGCTGCCACTTCAACAGTGTATGAGGGCAGCCCCAATGTTAGCCTATGAAGGGAGCAGGCCTCACAGTAGTGTAAAAACGAATTTAGGAGTTTTACACTACCAGGACATATAACTACACAGGTACATGTCCTGCCTTTTACCTACACAGCCCCCTGCTCTAGGGGTTACCTAGGGCACACATTAGGGATGGCTTATATGTAGAAAAAGGGGAGTTCTAGGCTTGGCAAGTACTTTTAAATGCCAAGTCGAAGTGGCAGTGAAACTGCACACACAGGCCTTGCAATGGCAGGCCTGAGACAGGGTTAAGGGGCTACTGGAGTGGGTGGCACAACCAGTGCTGCAGGCCCACTAGCAGCATTTAATCTACAGGCCCTAGGCACATATAGTGCACTCTACTAGGGACTTATAAGTAAATTAAATAGCCAATCATGGATAAACCAATCAATAGTACAATTTACACAGAGAGCATATGCACTTTAGCACTGGTTAGCAGTGGTAAAGTGCCCAGAGGTCAAAAGCCAACAACAACAGGTCAGAACAAATAGGAGGAAGGAGGCAAAAAGTTTGGGGATGACCCTGTCAAAAAGCCAGGTCCAACAGCCACCAAACACACGGATTTCAGACAGGGTTGGCAATTGGAACCCTCTGTAACTTGTACTCCCTTTTCGCTTTTTCTTTACTTTCCCTTTTTCTTTTCTCTGTTCTTTTTCCTTTTCCTTACCTTGGGAGAAAAGTTTGAGGAAGTTGAGTCCTGGGGCAGAATATCAGGTAGTGGCCAAGGCTCTCATGGTTAACAGGGGTCTCAGGAGCAAAAGAAAATGTGGGTAACAAGAAGTAGAAGTGAGGACTCAATGAGTGACTGCAGAGTGCCACTGACAGTGATAGGAGAGGTGAAAGTAAGGATGAAGATGGGGAAAGGCAAGTAACAGCAGGGGAGAATGTTGAAGAGGGGGAAAGGAAAGAAAGTTAGGATTATGGGAAGGGGAACGAGCTACAAATTTAGGAATAGCTAAGTGTGTGACAGGATTATGTGGAAGGACATGTGTGAGATGCGTTGACAAGCAAGTTTTTTTCAGGGTTTAGGATAGATGAGAGAGGCGGGGCATGGAATGTCCTTCAGGATGTGTGAAAGGGTAAAGGTTTCTATGGAACAGTTTCCTCTTTTCATTTAAAGGTGAAGATGGGCCACCAATAGGGATAGGCAAAATTGTGAAAAAGTAATGATATTTCGCAAAATTGTGTTAAAATTGAACACAATATGTAAACTTTCATTAAGTGCACTTAGCAGAAGGCCTGGGCGGAGTTCGCAGAGTTCTGGAACGTGGAACTCCAAAAAGTGCAGAAAAATCTCTACCATTCTACGTAGAGTTCCACAAGCAGCCGGGTTTGGGTAAGTCATTCTGTTCACGCTTATTTTCAGTGCCAAGAGTTTCACCTGGGCTGTAAAATCAGCATGAACGGCATCACCTCGAGTGCCAGAGGAAGCTAACTTCTTTCTGCCGCTTGAGTAGATTTTCTACTCGACGGGCAGCATCCTCAATGTGAGTCGAAGCTTTCCCATCGTGAGCGGCCGCAGGAATATCACTCGCCCTCAACAACTTAGCGATTTCTCTAGCTCAAGCTTGGCAACTTAATGTTGGTGAGCACGAGAGAGAGAAAAAACTGTGCTCTGTGTCACTTCACAGAGTTTTTCAGAACTCTGCTGGTGGAGCAGAAGTCTTTGTCCACCTCTAGTAAGCAGTATTCTGTGTGAAGAAGGAGCCACAGACACACCTCGCACTTATACTTTATGCGTGATACTGGGAAGTGACTTGTTTGAGCAAAAAAATTTTTTTACTATGTTTAATTTTTCCTACAAACATTGCACTCAAATGATTCTTCTACAAAATGTTGCTCCTGGGAAAGTAATGTAACATAAAATTCTAGGATTTCATACAGTTTCACTCATGTAAAAATAAATTAGCCTGATCAAGCTGGTAATTGAGTGTAGGCAGCTGAAGAAGAAAAACAGAGATTTAGAATAGGAAAGTAGTGTGTTGGCAGGTGGAGCCAGCAAGTGGAAAGGGCATGGTGTTAAAAGGAGAGCTAATGATACCTTATGGACTATATCAGGAGATATGAGGTTTGGAGGTTGCAGTAAGTGGGAAGATGGTGGCAGTGAAGAAAAGGACTGTAGTTTGGAGAGAGAGGAAGTGAAGAGATTTGGTTATGGCAGAAACATGAGGATGTGCACGTGTGCTGTGAGTATATTATACCTGTCTTCCTATTTCCTGAAGGAAACAAACTTCCACAGATCACATTCTAGATAGCTTAACTACTCACACTTTTCATTACAATGCAAGCATGGAACAGTATCAACTATTAATCGGTGGAAACCTTCAAGTCAAGTGAGATGAGGGAGCACACCAGCCTCTTCCTATGAGGAGGCGTAAGATTGATATTATTGTGAAGGCCCAATTGTGTGGTCTCTCTAGTAAGTCTTTTGGTGTCAAACATGATCAGTAGTGAAAAATATTTCTCATGTCACTGACACTGTGCAACTGCACTTATACATAGAATGGATTGAAGCAGAGTGAGTGTTAGCTGCATATTTGGACTTGTCTACTATCGTAGAAGAGAACAAATTCTTCTGCTCATGAAGGGGTTTCAGTTGCAAAGGAGCATCCCCTACAAATGTACACCTTAAGGCAGCTCAGCCAAGTTCTTCTAAGAGACCTCCTAGGAGAGACCGAGGAGGAGCTGAGTAATTGAGGGCAAATGATCTATACGTATATTCCACATAGGAGCGGCAGGTGAGCACTTCACAGACACATAGTGGGTGAGGCAGACTTGGTAGAGGATCTAAAAGGTTTATCTAGTATAGGAACATTTACATTAAAACAAGCAGTGTGCATGGGTGAATGGAGTTATTGTTGAATGTAACTGACTGCCAAAGTGTAATGTATACAAATACATTTACTAGCACCTAGACTCAAAGGTTGGTGCTGGGAAGTCAGTCAGAATGCTCACTTTACTGCATATATCAAACCTTGCATGCCCCCAAAGAAAGAATTTTGCTGCTGGTCAGCTCCCAATGTCTCTCTGGTGAAATCTGTGCCAATATGCAGCCCTGCGAGAGCAGGCATTGACTCTCTCATTAATAACAGCAGGGTCAGACTGCCCCACAGACAGTGGTACTGGAAAACGTTTCAGAGTGGGGGTGCTGCCATCAATGTTATATCACTGAAGTCATAGGGATTGTGAAAAATCCAAGCGTCATACAAAAAGTGTAGCAAATGTGCCACGGCCATTCATCAAGAGAGTGGAGAGTGTAGTATGTAGCCAGTGGTGCATTTTGGAGCAATTGTGTGTTAGCCTACTGTCATTTACAAACAGCACATTTTCAGTTGAAATGGTCACATAATTTGCATAGGCATGCTGTTTTACTGGTAAAACAATATGATGTGCAAACTAACATGTAGAAATCCCGTTTCAGTCATTATTTATCACTGGTGCATCAGCAAGTCTCGATTTGTTTTAATCCTAGTAAAATCTTTGATTCCTTCATACTTCAGAACTACAAGATTTACTTACTTTGTTATTTCCTAATTGCTGATATATTTTGAAATATATGTATAGTTCATTTGCAGGTATGTGTGTTGTTGTGTGTTGCAAAAAAAACTGACAGCCACAGCCTTTCCTTTCACTTCCTGTACCCATGCAAACCTAGGTCAGTTAACAAAATCCTCCCTCCTTGCTGTCAGAAAAATAATAGTAAACTCTAATTTCCAAATAAGAAGCAATTTGTCAGAAGATATAGCCTAACATTTGATCTGTTTTTGCTTTCACGTCAAACGTTACAAAATAAATGGAAAATTGAAAGGCAATTTTATTGCTTGTTCATCTAGTTTTATTTATGGGGGTGCTGAGCACCCCCAATCTCCTACTTCCTGCACCTATGGCCATAGGAAAATCAGGCAGTGTGTGATGACCAATATGAAAGGTCAGTGTGTAGGCCATTTTATTAGCTGTTTGTGGGGCTGTTATATGATGCGGTGGGCAGATTTTTACAGTTTATTTCCCTGATATAAAATCAAAAATAGCCCACAGAAAGCTCAAATCCATGCCGTCTTCCATACCTTGCACAATACTTATACGCCGTGTCTTTACAAACTCAAAACTGCCACAATCTACAAATATGGGATACATTTTTAGCTCCCTAATTCACTAAATGGGAACACTCTCATTTTGGTGCCGGGGCCTACTTTCTGCCCCAGCCCCTCCCTGAATGGCAGGGTGAACAAACAGCTCATTCTTCTCGGCGACCCCTGAGCATCATCTCAAGCAGCCGGGTTCATACATGTTTGTCTCCCCTCCTGTCTTTGCTTCTAGTGAGAGGAAAGCCCAATCAGTGAAAGAAAAAGAAACATGTGAAAACAAACCTTTGCTATTTTTCTTTGGTTGATTGGGCTTACATCTCATCAAAAGCAAGGGGGGAGCCTGGTGACCCACCTGTGAACCCGGCTGCTTGAAGTGCCGGAGGGAAATAGAGCTGGTTTTTCACCCCGTCAATAAAAGGAGAGCCATCTCCAACAGCACCCCTTATTTTGGGTGAGGAGAGAACTGGTAGTGGTAGCAGCCTTACTGCCCTACCTTTAGAGCAATGATGACTGTTACTTTCCCCACCTGCCCCCTTTCAGTATTGTTACCTCATGGCTTGGCTTCTGGGGGGGTGGGGGTAACTGACATCTGTTATTGCACTTGTGGTCAATAAAGCTTAAACAGCAACTTATTTTTATAGAGTACTTCGTACTATAGTTTTACAATTCTATGTGCTGTAAATAAAAATTATTACTATTACTCAATTGATGAACCTTGGAAGGATTAACGTTTGTGTGGCTCCCACAGAGAATCAGATATGTGACCTTCAGCTCACAAGTTTACTGCAAACAATTAACTACTAAGTTATACCTCTGGTTTATATGCAAAAACTGTAACCTATACCAGTGACACCTTTGCCAGTACCATGGGATTCAAACGTGATGTTTTCTGAGCAGCCTGCCTGGCCTCAACTCCATGGGACAAAGCTGGCCTGCGTTTTAAGTATTGCTACACTCACCATCACAACGTGGTTCTGTGACAATAGCTGCTCTGCTTTCTGTTCTGTATACTGCTTCCTTGTTCACAATTTGAGGAATGTGAGTTACATTTTTGACCGGGGTTATAAAAACCTACAAGCAGTCATTAAATGTGCAATATACAAGCGCTGTTGAGCTATACGTCTCTAAGTTACAAAAAGCCACATAGATGTCCGTATACATTTAGGGACACCAGGCTAGGACTTGTCAACTCACTATAAAGCAAAATCCAGTCAGGTACTCAGGATTGTCAATATGTACAATAAATGAATTATTATGCAGATTGTTTGCATATCTGTTGGTCATTCTGCAAACCCGCCTGGATTTTATTTACTAATGGGTTGACAAGATAAATAATTGTCTGACTGTCACATGACCTATACGCCTTGATAGCCCCCTCCTCCTAAAAGACCAATGAATCAGTAAGCGTTTCAACTCTAAACAGCATCAGGGGACAACCACCATGGATGAGGTTATGCTCTAACATTATAAAATATTCTACACCTCTGCACAAAGCATCTTTCCTCTTCCACAATGTCTCCCGCACACATACAGATGTGCATGTGCAGGGCTTCACATACACACGCACACACCCACACAGACACACACTCGGACACACATATACTCACACACTCACACGCATACACATAATCAGTCCCACACAAACGCAAAAACACAGAGATACTCACACATACACACACTGACAGACACACACATACACACACAGGGACACACACAAGACATACATTTGCAGACATACACCTCAGAGGTGATATTCCACCTCGCTCTGTGTCTGAGCCAAAGGCCTTCCGACTATAATTAATTTGATAAATGACCAGGTACTTTTTATATGACCTGGCAGGAGAGCTAATGTGTTTTTAATGGAGTCTATTTAATATAGGCTTGTATCTTCCTCATCTGGCGGCCCATCATTTAAATAGTGAGGTTATAAAACAGCATTTTGAATTGTAATTCTAGTGCAACCAATAAAAAGATGTAGCTTTTCTGTGCTCTGCTGAGCACCCTTAACTTCTCGCAATTTCACGTTTACGAAGTCATTATTTCAATGCTGTGATCGTTCTCGTGGTCTCCCCGCACCAGAACCAATGAAAACTCACTATAAGTGCCTGCAGATGTGAATGATTTGTTTCTACGGAGGCGTACCCCTCCTGGACGAGCAAGAGACCAGATTACCCCTCCCAGACATTCCTGGTTTTACTCACTCCCATGCTACCCTTCTTGTCCGACCAACAAAACAAGAGGAGAAACAGCTGCAGTTTATTCAATGCAAATCATAAACACAAAACATCTCATCTGATGCAGGGTTTAAGATAGGTAGAACATAATGTCAATCCATTCTCCTGTCCTTTCAGTGTCCTCATGTTTATGTTGCTAGTCAGCAGAGTCCCAGCACAGCCTTTCCTCCCAGGGGCCCTTGGTCAGTGCTACTGCGGCTAGGCTTCCCTTGCAGCCAATTGCAGCAGGAGGCCCCTTGGCCTTGCCCGGGCCGCAAGTGCCATGTCCTCCCACTGCTAACCCTTGTTGGCCCCTGTCTGCTCCCTCGTACCCCTGCTGTGAGGCATCCCAAGGACACTACCTGAGCAGCTCTTGTTCTTTTGGGTAATGTGCTCAGTTGATCTTTGTGTGTTGCTCCCAGACAGTGAGACAAAGGGGAACAGGTGTTGACAGGATGGACCATCTCAGACTTGATGAGGGGGAGGAGCTGTCACTTACCACACTTGCACATCACAAAGGCTCTGCCTGGGCATTTTCACAAAGGGTTAGACACTAGTCTTTTGTGATTGGGGCCAGTACAGGGAGGCAGAAAATTATAAACACCTTTGGGGGTGAAAACCTACAGAACTCTGTCCTACTTTAAAGCTGGCACCAGATATACATATTGGAGCCTCAGATCCAACTCTTCAGTGCACCTCTGGGCCTGTGGAATACTCAGAAGGACTGCTGTGCTGCTCTGCTGCAAGAAGGACTGCTACTCCTCTGCCCAGTGGCCCCACGGCCCTGCTGCCTGAGTGGAAAGGACTGGACCTGCTTCTTAAATCCAGGATCACCAGAGTGACTCCAAAGGCTATTGGCTGGACACCTAGTCAGAGCCTCAGTGACAGAAGAATTTCCAAACACCTTGTACCCTGTACCTGGATCTGCCTGCTAGAAGTCCTCTACCCCCAAGTGGTGCCATCCCAGTCCTGGACCTTTGGGGGAGGGTCTGAAGGCGCCCAGCTGTGGTCTCCATCAAAACTGACCTGGAGCGAGGTGAAGCCCAGCAAAGCCTTGCCTCACAGCTGCCAGCCTCATTGGAATCAACGCAGAGTGACGCAAAGCATTACAAAGCCTTGACGTACAGCAACAAGTTCCATTGGAACTAACGCAAAGCAATGCAAAACCTTACCAAGTTTTAATGCACTGCCAACCGGAACTGACCCAAAGCACTTCCTCTGACATAAATGCTCACAAACAAGTTTCTGGGTTGTTGGATAAGTCAGAAGTATGGAGCACGGATTCAGTCCTGTATTCAGGTGATGGATACTGTGAAGTGGTTTTCACTCTGCAGGTACCTAGAAGCACTAAGAATGGTCAGTGTAGTAAATGATAGGTCAAAAATCCCCAAAATCATCAGCTACACTTCAGTTGTAATATTGCAGCTTTTGTCTTGGTATCTTGGCAATGATGTTTGATTGCAGTGGTAGGACAGAGGCGCATTGTTTTTTTCTAATGCGAGGTGCTTTCAAAGCACCACAGCGGTCATCACCAGCATCCCTTTTCTTCTCACATCTTCTGCGTACTCTAGTGAGATCTTTGCATGGCTGTATTTAGACTATCTCGCTATGTTCAAAACATGTCAGTATGGTGTTTAGATTGCAGATATACACCTTTTTATGTATACTATGTATAATTATTAAATCACACTCACAATGTGTGACCTCCACTGCTTAATATACCGGTGTATTTTTACAGTGTGCAAAATGTGTCATAAGGCACTGTAGTGTAATAAAACATCAAATTAAACTGTTGGACGATGAAATCATGGAAATGTAGAGTAACTAGACAACTTTTTAGTATCTGCATTATACCAAGTATATGAGCATTTGTTGTCATGTGCATTTTCTGTAGCACTAGACAACGAAGCATCATAATACTAAACAGTATGCCATCTTCAACCTGCATCTGAAAACACACAAAAGAACTTGCAGGAACCACAAGAGCATGTTAACCAATTAGAAGTCCGAGTGGACAATGCAGAGGGTCAGTTGCAGAGAAACAACCTGCACACCATGGGCCTCCCTGAAACTGGTGATGAGTGAGATGCTGTGACCTGCATAGAAGACTGGCTACAATCCTTCACCCCTTCTGATGCTGTGTCATCCTTTTAAGGTCAAGCATAGCAGTTCGCAACCACTACTTTTCCGACGTGTTGGTATGCATCTGGGCTTTTAGCCACGCCCAACTCACGCCCATCACAATCACTTGTTCATAGGCTTGCCCTTCATAAATCCTTTATTTTCATTGGTAAATGCTTTACATTTGTCCCTCTTTAGGGCGCTTTTGTTACCGCCTTTGACATCGCCCCTGTTACATGGCAAATTGCACTTTTGCCAATACGTTTGACTGCAAGCGAACTTCTTTTTACTTTTGTGTGCTGCTTCACGCTGATGCCGTGGCGCTTTTGTGAAACTGTATTACTTTTCATTTTCAATCATGTGGCAAGAAAAGTCCGGTTAGGAGTTTACAATGCTAGTAGCTCTAACTCGACCAAATGCAAGACACATTGCATTGCAAATGCTTGTTCTCCATTGAAAGCGCACACAGGGTGCCCGCTCATCAACCTCCACCGGGCTCCCACCCAGAGTCTGTGGTCTTCAAGCTCCTGCGCTTATGAGACAGTGATGTAAACCTCCGGGTGGCCCGAATCGCAGGCCCTTTGATGGTGGATAACCACAGGGTGATGATGTTACTGGACTACACGCTGGTGGTGCAGCACCAAAATGGCACTTTCCAACATGTCAAGTGCAAATTGCAGGAGCTCCACCTCCATTATTCTCTGCTTTTTTCCTGCATGCTTAAGGGTGGTCTTTGATGAGTAATCCCTCTTCTTCACCGACCCAGCAGCATCCTGGGACTGGGTGGAACAACATTCCCGTTTCACTACTTCTCCTTTCTTGCCTTTCGACCCCGCTGCACATTGGGAGGCACTGCCAACTTCCTATCCACCAAGATAGAGGCACACGAGTACGCCTGTCCTCCATCCACCCCATCATCTTTGTCCCTGGTTGGAGAGGTGGGTACTCTTGCTGCTGCTCTACTCACCTTGTGCAAGCTTACTGCCCATTCAAGAGGTCCTGCCTGGAGGCATCCCCCTGCTGTCTCCCCAGCCAGTTCTCCCCCTATTTGCACTATTTACTGGGTGCACAGTTGGACGGAGCGTTGTTAGCCCCCTGTCTGTAGTATTCTTTTTCCCCCTTGCCCTACTCTCCAGCTGGCAACCAGAGATGATCCATTACCTCAGTCTCTGGATCAACCACAATGCAGAGCCACTGGCGAGCGGCAATGTGAGCCGAGTGGTGTCCTCACTCTGTGGCCAGATCCCCTCTTGAATGACCCTATCTATTATGGTGATGCTGCCCTGTCTATTTTACTAGTTTGTTAATGTCCTAGAGTGTCTGCTTTGTGACTTTATATGGCAAGGCACCCACCGCTGGGTGGTGCTACTGAAACGGTGCCTTCCAACAGACAGGGGCTGTCTAAGGGCCCCCAACTTTGAGCACTACTACCTTGCTTCCCAACTGCAGTGGGTGGCACAGTAGTTTACTGAGTGAACCCCAGACAATACAGCAATGTGGATGTCCCCCTAATGGACACTGGAGCGCTTAATGCACCTCTTTCTCCCCAGTACATGCTCCCATCCCTTCTATGTATCTTTTGTCAGTGGCGTTCCACTGCTCCCACCTCCTATGCCTTACTAACACCTTGACTCCATACACCCCCTCAATTCCTCAACTAAGCACCCAGGGTGCACACATTTCATGGTGGCAACTTTTGCCCCTTGGCACGAAGTGGACCTCCATACCTTGGGTGACGTCCAACAGACACTGAGATCATCTGATTCTATGATCTGAATGAACAAACCGGTCTCCCCCAGGACAGTTGCTCATATACAACTCCATTTTACATACTCTACATAGAAGCTGGGGGCATTGCAGGCTGAACCAAACACCCATCAGGTACTTCAAAACATACACCTACTGGGTACGAGATGTCATTTCATCATGTGACTTGCCAAAACGCAAAGCGAGCATACCTGCCTATCCCTCTTCATCCTTTGCAGTTGGTGGAGCGAAGATCTGGGTAGGGTGTTTAGTGATGCAGAATGGGCAGCGGCCATGTCCTACCATGCCACTATCTCCCAGAGTGTGTGATTCAAATTAATGCAGTTTTACATCCTACATAGGGTTTATCTCACTCCATTACAGATTAACCATTTCTTCCACTGCACTAATTCCTCCTGCCCATCGCTGGCTGCAAGAGAACAAAGATTCTACCCACATGCTATGGTCCTGCCCTATGCTGACTGATTGCTGGTTGTCAGTCAGCATAGGGCCACTGGGATTACCTTGCTGTGAAAATGGGGTGTATGCACCCTCAATCTGTTTCAACGTCCCAAAAACAACAGGGTAGCTAGCTAAGCGGGTGGTTACGAGACTCAAGAGCCCCTCCTCAACAACTTGCCTGGACCCGATGAGTGGAGGTATGGGGGATGCCTCAGGGCACTGCCTTGCAGGCAAGAGAACTTCAGGGTCTCTGAAAACACCCAATCTCCCACCAGCGGGATACCCTGGTAGAGACTTTTAGATTTAAGGTGACCGTCCCCTGACTTTCCCCTCCTACATAGCGGTTGAACCCCCTCAGCCCGGACCCTGCTTCTCCAGCCGGCATTTCTAACCTGCCCCCTGCCAAGGATGTCTTGCCTACTATATTCTCTGATTGCCTGCTGCTGTAGGACTGGCCCATAACCTCCTCCCCCACTAACCTCCTAGCCCTCCCTCCTCTTGAATTCTCCCACCTTTCCTGTTCTATAGGTGCTTTATTTACACAATTTCCTCTTCTCTCATGTCGACGAATGTCCATCCGAATGCGGTGAGGGACCAGATGCCTTTGTGCGTCTCCTGTATGTGTGCTTGTTGCTCTCTCCTGGTTTATCTTCCCTCTTTGTTGTACTGTGGCTGTACTTCTGCACCTATAACTATCACTCCTCCTTCTTCTTGTTATGGAACTAGCACACCTTGTGCACTGATGTACTACTACTGCTATTGTAATCAGCTCATGCCATGTATTGTCGATTTAATAATAATGTTTGCAAAACTTCACTAAAAACGTGTTTAAAAAAACAACACTGTACAGTGTGGAAGATCTTTACCACCATATTTTAGCATCCCAGTTTTACAAAGTACAATGTGAGGAATGCATCATAAAACACCTCATTCTGTAAAATCCAAAACTGCATCTCGCGGTATGTCTAAGTTACCATTCATTTCGCAATAAATCTTTTTCAAAACAAGCATTCTAGTTCCTGTGTAATACCAGGCAGTGTGCCAAAACTATACGTGCATACAGAATTGTGCCACATCCTTCAACAAGCATCCCAGCATGCAAAACCCATGATCAGACATTGCAGACAGACTTGGGCCCACTCAGGGCAGAGCATCATGTGAGTTATTGCTGTGGGGCTGGACTTTGATCTTATCAGAGCCACAGCAGGGCAACCAGGCTAAACCTTGGAATGTACTAAGTACCCAATTTACAGTTCACCGGACAGAATATTTCATAACAAACTCGCCTGCCAAACCTTCTGGACCGCCAGCCTCCTTTAGAGATAGGTCGACCTTAAGTATTCTGTCAAAAAAGACACCATTGGCTCTGCTGATGGAATACTTCCTGCGGCAGCCCAACAGAATAGGGACCACCCAAGCAAGAACCTTAAATGACCTGCCATATTTTGGGTGGAAAGTATAATATCTTTTTTTTCTAGTCCATCACTGACAGGTAAAAATGGCAGTGAGAGGTAGGAGAAAAAAACAGGACTGCCACACTCTGAATGAAAACTACCCGGCTGTGGCAGTCATTCGTGTTTTGCTTTTTTCCAGGAGCAAACTCCTGCTTTGGGAGTGTTTCTGAAAATGAAAAATACATTTTGTACATTGAAAGGATCCACCATGACATCAGCGTCTTTCAGTGTACAGAGAGATGACCACGGACCGGTGGTCATCTTTAAATTAGCTGGCAGGTGGTTCATTGGGATAACAGAGGTGATGTTTTCTGCCACCCTTACAGACTGTACTCTGTCTGCCAAACCATAAATCAGGCCCTCAATCTATTATTCCATTAAATGTTGTGCAAACACTATAGCAATATGTTTGCCCCGCAAACATACAAGGCCTCTTCATAGCTTATCAGATGCACAATGGTAAACCTTACTATGCAAATACTTTGATACCAGGAGACTGACAAAATACTGCAGCGCAAGTCATTACAGAAGGGACAAAAATAAAAAGTAAACATGAGGGTACAAGGTATTAAAATAAATGAGGTTAATGTACTTACTCTTGTGTCCCCCTCAGGCGCCATAGGGTCTGTCATCCAGGAGCCAAACCGTGATCCAGAGGCTTTGACAGTAACTGGCTCACTTATTCCAGTCAATTTGCCACAAGCTGAAAAATAGGGCAATGTCTATAAATAGGATGTCTACAGTTTTATATTATATATATAGCAAACGTGATCTTGTGGAAATTATGTATTACATACATGTTTACATTTTGATGTACTCTTACATGGTAGATCACTAGAGTTTGTCTGAAGGAACAAGAAGTACAAGTGATGTAAGTGAGGGAGAGAAGATGACATGTGTCCCCTTCCAAAGGGTATCATACCATTAGGGTGCATATTTACAAGCCCCTTGTTCCTCCTTGCACCACATTAGCATAATTTCTTTTACGCTAATGTGGCATTCAGGAGGCATTTTCCTTGTGCACTATTTACAAAGTGGCGCAATACAAGCATTGCACCACTTTGTAACCCCTTGCCCCTTACTATGCCTGCACCAGGCATGATGTATGAAAGGGGGGCGTTCCCCAATAAGGAGGCCCATAAAAATGGCACAGTGAAATCTACAAGATTTTACTGCACCATTTTTAGCGTAATTTTTAATGCCAGCCTTAGGCAGGCATTAAAGTGACAATCCCATTGTATTCAATGGGCCTCCCTTGACCCTGGTGGACTTGCGCCATCATTTTTGGCACTAATCCACCAAAGCACCACAATACCATCAACATTTTTCCCACTAATGGCCTAACGTGTGCTATGGAGTGCCGCATTGTAAATACAGCACACACATGGTGTCATTAGTGGGGGGGCACAATAAAGCACAAGGAAAGTGTTGCATCATCTATGATGTGCCACTTTCTTGTAAATATGCCCTCAGTAATGAATTTAAGATCAAGGGTCAGCTATGTAGTCTAGAATATGGGCACCTTTAAGAGTGGTTTAGTAATCCGAAGGGCCATTAATGGGAATAGCAAGCACTAAATTAGGGAGAAACCTGTGCAAAGCAGGTGAAATGTCTGGGTGAATATCGGTGTAAAAATGCAGGAAAAAGCACGAAGGAATCAATGTGGAAACCCAATTCCCACATCCTAAAACTAGTTAACTAATTGTCAAAGTGAACTCCACTCCCTATATTACCTATGCATGGAGTACATGCTGTTCTGGGTGGGAAGTAACTACTGATACCTCACCCACTGATAATCGGGCCCTCTGTAGGCTGCAGAATCACAGTACTTGTAACACAAGCTTCATCTCTATGGACCAGTCACTCACTCATTGGCAGCAGTATTTGCTGTCGAGGGCACGAGCACAGTGGTGAAGTGGTGCAAGCGGTGTACACAGGTTTACATTTGATGGTGAATTTCAAACCGGATATGCTTGTCATCCGTGCTGTGAATCCTGAGATTCTCATCCATTTGGATGAATGTGCTCTTCTATTTATTGTTGTCACATTGACTCATCAGAGTGTGGTGCAAAGTACAAAGTTCATTGCTTAGGAGCAATCTACGTGACAATCACATCAAAGAGTAAACCTGTCCATAGATGTGCACTCTACAAGTATTGTCATTCATTTACTGATACGTTCATTCGTTTGTTCACTCATTCCTTCGTGTCATCCTGATAGTGTTGCAAAATGTAGCATGTATCTAAAATGAGTCGCGTTAATGTGAATGAATGCTTCGTGTGTCCACTAGTTAGCAGTGCAGGCCACAGTCAACTACTGGAAAAAATGATAATATCATTCATCTTTGAAAACAATATGAAAGATCACTGCTATATTTGAGTAAGCAACAGTTGTGATCAATTACAACTTTAATTCTAAATTATGATGCTCACATTCCTAGTTATGGGATTTTTATGAAATAAAGTTAATTAATAGGCTCATAAACCAAGACACTCGGCATGTGTCTCTCTAATGATTAATCCAATCCTAACACATTATGGTCTCATAGGTATTTTTCTTTAATGACCGGTAATAAATCTTTTAATGTACTTCTGAGTCTAATTGTCAGGCCCACTCAAACTGGCAAGAGATGCAGCTCATGTGGTGATCATATGAAAGACTAAAAGAAAACATGGAAATATGATGTTATCGGAGAACATTTATCACACATTTATTTTTCAAGACTCTCTGCCAATTTTCCATTAGTGTATTTGAAAAGCGAATGATTCATGCAAAGTTCATATTTTCCTATCAATAATACTTTCCAGATAATATTAGCCTGACATTTTCATTAAGAATACAGTGAATCCATAATAGGCCAGATGTGTGAAGAATATTTGCCTTCGTGAAAGACCCGATTTGCAGGATCAGGCCATTTGCGACTTCAGAAAGGCTTTTTTGTATGGATGAAACACATATTGTGATTCGCTCCCAAATCACAGTTTGTGTTTGTGACCAATTACTGTTTTGGAATTTGGAAGGGGCACGTTTAGGATTGGTATGTATTAATGTTTTGCAACCAAAATCAGTCTCAAAACAGTATTTAACCACCACCTCCTCAAAAGAGGTGCAAAGCCATTCACAAATAGGAATGTGTTGCAGTAAACGTTTGTGGTAAAGAGTACATAATTACTTAAAGTGGTGCAATGGTAACATTTTGGGAATTTCATGTAACAAGCGTAACAAAAAATTCGCAAAAATATGGGAATTATGTTGTATGGTGTAATGAAAATGTCACTTACCCAGGGTACATCTGTTCGTGGCATCAGTCGCTGAGATTCACATGGTATGCATGAGCTCGCCATCTGGTGTTGGGTCGGAGTGTTACAAGTTGTTTTTCTTCGAAGAAGTGTTTTCGAGTCACGGGACCGAGTGCCTAATTATTACTAGATGTATTTTCTTTCTGATAGTGCAGCCATTTAGAAACAGTGACACATCAGTGCCGTGTGTGGCAATATGCATTCATGATAAGTTCCAAGATGACTGAAGCCATATGGCTTAAAAGTTTGGTTCTACTCACAGTTTCCAGTTAAGAATCCCAAGAGAAGGACTCCAGACAATTCAAGTGTAAGATTCAGACATTCTCATTGAATACACATCTAGATGTGCAATATTCTTCTAATTATGAACTTCATATTTTTAAGTGGACCTTGGTGTCATGGCTTACTCCACCTCATTAAAATTTAAACAAGAAGATAAAGGGGAAAAAATAAAGCTATTACTACAAATACTTCCTGTTTCTCAGCTGTGAATAAAACTGGAAAAAGTGAACATTAATCCAGCCCTCATCTGTCAGCAGGATAGTGGGGTCGAGCAATGACTTAAAATCTATAATGCAAGTATCAAGCATGATATATCTTGATTTGGCTAAAGCCTCTATTGTGAGTGGTCTCTAAATTTCAAGTGAAGCTGCTAACATCTGGTCCAGTATGTCTAGTTAGCGGGTAAGCAGGTACGGTGTCTGGATGTGTTGTGTCCTTGTAGCTCAAAATGGAAGTCCACCGACTGAGCCTTGGAGTCTCTTCTGGTGTCCTGGGTTCAAGGCAAGCAGGTTCAGTCTTCCCCTCAGGATTTTCAGACAGCAGGACAGTCTTTCTTCTGATCTTCATAGGTTCAAGAGTGATCTGATTGCACATTCTGGGAATACCACTTTTATGGCCATTGTCACCCTGTGGATGGGGAAACACCCCTTTGACTAACTCTAAAACTGGTACTGGTCAATTCCACCCTTTCCCATTGGTTTGGCTCTAGCTTGGATAGTGAAACAAAGGGAAGAGAGGCCCAGGTGTATGGTGCATCTGCCAGTGACAGGATAGGCTTCTTCTGAGGTAAGGAAGGAAATTCAGCCCCCAGGCTACCCTTTGAAGTGCAGTCAGGGCATGGACCTATGTCCATGCTATCCTTGTTATCCTATCAGGAAGACCCACACCACCCCACACCAATATCTTTTTCCACTGTTTGGGAGCAATAAACATTACATCACATCACAGGAGAGCCATTAACAGTCAGGTAACCCTGGAAACAAGGACAGCATCAAAGATCCTACATTTGTAGCACTACATTAAGGTGAAAGTTGGCATTTGTGATCCCACATTAGTGATGTTACAGTAAGGCGAAAGTTGGTAGCTGCCTTATGATACACATCCAATTCGGTATGATTGATTGATACTAAAAGCTACAAATATAGCCCAGATACTAAGGAGAGGGATAGCACCAAAATGGCAATTTGCTTTCAATGGAACTACGTTTATGGGTCAAACTTTTGCTCTGTTTTCAACCATTATTAATAGAGATGTAGGCAACTGGAATCTCATTTCCTATGGTTGGAGACTTGTACTTGTCCCAGCATCAATAGACATTTCAATCAATAATTGTTGGGACCGAGACTCGGAAAACCCTAATTCAATATGAACCCTGTGGAATAAAGGCAATTTAGTTAACATGTGTCTTGATTTCTATGGGTGGTTGCCAGGATATTGATTCTATTCACGCAATCATCCCAGCTTCTCCAAGATTTATTATTTGTTTCTGAATTCCCAATGTTTGCTATGTTAGTGCTGAAAATACATTTGGCTTTTTTGTAGCAGTCACCCTGTATACACTTTTTCATGTAATCCTGTTCAATTAATTTACTGATTTACCAACATTTGTTTTTCTGACAACCTAACGACTGAGCCCAAACGTGGAAAAAATGGCATAGTACGATTTAATGCGAACCATTAAGAAAGCGCCAGCCATCAGTCTTCATCAGAAAGCAAAATGACAGTCCTACAGCTATGAATTAAAGCAGCCATCAGGTGAATGAGGTCACTTTAGAAGTGCTTAATTTGAGCCTGTGTTTTCTGATGCAGGGCACCAGCACTTATTTTTGAGGCCCACACTTATTTTTCTGCCTCAAGCATTTACTGCAAGCAAAAGACACATACAGGAAAGACGGAAAAAGAGAAAAACGAAAAATCATCATAAAGCAAGAAAGCAGAAATCTGCAGGAGTGGCCTAAAGAGGCAGGGAGTGCCTGTAAATGTATTAAAGTGGCCCAAGATGGCTTCAGAATTACGCTGCCTCAGTATTCTGTGTTCGCACACTTAATTGCAGCAGCCAAGTTTTATCAGAGGAGCGCTCTAGGCACCAGCACGTTTTTATTTAGAAATTAAGCACTGCACACTACATCACAAAACCCCAGGTAACATTATCAAACATAGAAGCGTTCTAGAATGCCTACTGTTTGTGATTGTGAGAGATGCAGGGCTGGGCAAACGGAACCGTATTTTCCTCCCCAGGGGATGGTCCCTTTAAGTTTAAAGATGTAAGCTGTGCTCTTTAATGAGATGCGAAATTTCCATCTGTGCTTATTGGACTGCATCCTTTTTGGAATTCAAGGCTGAGGAGGAGCATTAATGGGGATTATTACATCTCTTCTGGTGGTAGGCACTTAACCCCTTCACCCATGCATCACCATCGTTAAAGGCTTTCTTTCCTTTCCCTGTGGACCCCCTAACCCCACCTCCCTTTTCCCATGAATAAAAGGGCTGTGAAATTGACAAGCAATTAATGGGTAAACTACAAGGCGCAGGGACGTGAAGAGCATGCATCAAATAAGTAAGATCAAAAAGGCTTTCCCTTTGCAGTGCTATTCAGTCGACCATTTATAGCTTCCCTGTGTTCATCTTAATTAAAGTGAGACAAGCCAGAGCAGCTCTGGTTCAATCACCTGCAACTGGCAGCTTTTACATCTTTTCTGTTCAAACATTGTAAGCGCAACATCAGAGTAAATAGGCTCAGTGCAGTGAAAAGCTGGGTTGCTGGTTACTAAGGGCCTGATTTAGAGTTTGGTGGAGGGGGTTGCTCTGTCATAAGCATGACAGATATCCTGTCCGCCGTATTACGATCCCATTAATGCCTATGGAGATTTTAATACGGCAGACAGTATATTTGTCACGTTTGTTTCAGAGTAACCCGTCCATCGAACTCTGAATAAGGCCCATAGTTGCGTTACTGCTTAGTTTGGTTAAGACTGAATGTGCAACTTGTCTTTTTTGCAAACACATATATTGTTTAGTGTGTTGTTAACGAACTACAGAAGCACTAGGAATGTGTGTTTTGTTAAATGCATCTCTTAGAGAAGCACATCCCCTGCTTACCTTCATTAAATGGGGTATTACTCCACCATTACTACTCAGATTTACTCCAGCCCTTACCATGAGTAATTTTCCAACAGTTTTTAGGCTGAGCAGCTACTTGTCTGTCCGCCGTATTAAGATCCTATTAATGCCTATGGAGATTTCAATACAGCAGATGGGATATGCGTCACGCTTGTGACAGAGTAACCCATCCACCAAACTCTAAATCACACCCATAGTTGCGTTACTGCTTAGTTTGGTTAAGACTGAATGTACAACTTGTCTATTTGCAAACACATATATTGTTTAGTGTGTTGTTTGTGAGCTACAGAAGCACTAGGAAAGTGTGTTTTGTTAACTGTATCTCTTGGAGAAGCACATTGCCCTGCTTACCTTCAATAAATGGGGTATTACTCTACCATTGCTACTCAGATTTACTACAGAACTTATCATGAGTCATTTTCCAACAGTTATTAGGCTGAGCAGCTACTTGCAAATGATTTAAGAAAAATACCCACAAACTAGCGATCGCCTTACGAGGAAACTGAATGAAGATTTTCAGTGTTAGAAAATCTAGTTTAAAAGGGCAAAATTTCCCCATTTTTGAATCTTTGAGCCAGTAATTTGAGTTTCCTTTGTGAACCCATTGTATATGTGCAGCTAAGTCCCACTTAGGTGTACAGCAATAATTTTGAGAGTCAAGACTATGAGAATTCAGACCATGAATCATGGTGTAAGAGCTACACACTAAGAGGGGCATTATAAGCTCCCTGGATTAAGGTGCTGCAATACCGGATTTCCGAACCACTGATTGTGGCTTGCATCTCTGTACCTAATCCTAAGCAGTATACGTTATGGTCCATGGAGAAGGAATATCACACTGACCAGGGAATACCAGGTCTTAATGCCTTCTGGTGGAAACATATTTAACATGCCAAAATCTGCACTTATTTGCCACCTCCTTCAAGAAATTGTAAATATCTTTAGGAACTATTTTATGGTTCTTGAAGCCGGGTGGTTAGTGGACAGCATAAGGGCAGAGGTGGTAATGGTAGAGCTGGAGGCACCATTTGTTGCTCCCACTATGCTGAAATAAGTGGGTGAATGGGGGCCACGCCACATGAAGCAGCTGACTGCAACATCCATTCCTCTGCACAAGATGTGGGTTTGCTCTCTCCGGCCTAGAATTATTGGGCATGAAGTTTGTGGACCCAATAATTCAGCCTACAGAGACACAAGAATACTAAGAATGGTCCTTGCACTCTGCTCAGGCCCTCATTACGAGTGGTCCAGAGCTCTGTCCTATAGATGGATACCACGCTGAAACATTTGTAATGAGGTTTTAAGCAGAGTCTATTGCTCTGCCTTGCACGCTGCTCAGGCCCCCATTACGAGTGGTCCAGAGCAGTATGCCATCGTTAAATACCACTCCAGATCACTCGTATTGGGGTCTTCAGTAGAACCTATTGCCTTGCCTTGCACTCTCCTCAGGCCCTCATTACGAGTGGTCCAGAGTGCTATCCCATAGATGGATACTGCTCTGGACCACTCGTATAGGGGTCTTCAGTAGAACCTATTGCCTTGCCTTGCACTCTCCTCAGGCCCTCATTACGAGTGATCCACAGCGGTCTCCAATAGGTGAATACCACTCTGGACCACTCGTAATGTGGGCTTGAGTAGAGTCTATTGAGTTGCCTTCCACTCTGCTCAGGCCCTCATTAAGAGTGATCCACAGCGGTATCCAATAGGTGAATACCACTCTGGACCACTCGTAATGAGGGCTTGAGTAGAGTCTATCGCGTTGCCTTGCACTCTGCTCAGGCCCTCATTACGAGTGATCCACAGCGGTATCCCATAGGTGAATACCACTCTGGACCACTCGTAATGAGAGGATTCACGACTATCACTATTTCGTGCTTCCGTCTGCTCTATTTTTTATTTATTATTATCTTTAAACGTCAGGTATTGTCCATATTTTCTTTTATTACAGCCGCTTTCTAAGCATTTCTCCTAACTGTATTCTTTTCTCTTTCAAAGAGTCACTTTATGCAATCATTTTACTTATTACTTTACCTTAAAAAAGACTATGGTAAAATAAACACTCTCTTCTACTTAGAGATTATGCCAAATGAGGTGAAGTGACCTAATGGGTAAAGATCTAATTGCTGATGGCACGAAGTTTCAGTCCTTGCCTTATGCACTATTCTTGTCAGCAGAAGGTCCACACATCTGTTCTAAAGGTTTATTCAAAAAGACCCAAACATCAGCTTCCTCCTTTCTGTGGTGGTGCAACGCTGCTAAATGGTGGCATATCTATCCATGGCCTGCTCTAGTTATCTTCGGAAACAAACTCCACAATGTCAATCAGTCAATCAATCACTGCATTTGTAAAGCCCGCTACATACCCACGAGGGTCTCAAGGCGCTGGGGAAGGGGGGTGCTACTGGTCGAAGAGCCAGGTCTTGAGAAGTCTTCTGAAGGCCAGCAGGTCCTGGGTCTGTCGTAGGATGGTGGGGAGAGTGTTCCAGGTCTTGGCGGCGAGGTAGGAGAAGGATCTGCCGCCGGTGGTGGTTTTTCAGATGCAGGGGACTGTGGCGAGGGCGAGGTTGGCTGAGCGGAGGCTTCGGGTGGGGGTGTGGAAGCTGAGTCGGTTGTTGAGGTAGGTGGGTCCGGTGTTGTGCAGTGCTTTGTGTGCGTGGATCAGGAGCTTGAAGGAGATCCTTTTGTTGACGGGGAGCCAGTGCAGGCCTCTCAGGTGGATGTAATGTTGCTGCGGCGGGGACATCGAGGATGAGTCGGGCCGAGGCGTTCTGGATGCCTTGGAGTCGTCTCAGGAGCTTGTTTGTAGTTCCTGAGTAGAGGGCGTTCCCGTAGTCGAGTCTGTTGGTGATGAGGGCCTGGGTAACAGTTTTTCTCGTTTCGAGGGGATCCATTTGAAGATCCTGCAGAGCATACAGAGGGTGTTGAAGCAGGACGCGGAGACGGCGTTGACTTGCCTGGTCATGGAGAGAATGGAGTCGAGGATGACCCCCAGTTTGCGTGCGTGGTCCGTGGGTTCCGGGGCTGTGTCTAGTGACGTGGGCCACCAAGAGTCGTCCCAGGCTGATGGGGTGGGTCCGAGAATGAGGACCTCCGTCTTGTCTGAGTTCAGCTTCAGTCTGCTGTCCTTCATCCAGTCGGCTACGGCCTTCATTCCTCGGTGGAGGTTAGCTTTGGCGGTGTGGGGATCTTCGGTGAGGGATATGATCAGCTGGGTGTCGTCGGCGTAGGAGATGATGTTGAGGTTGTGTTGTCGTGCGACGTGGGCGAGGGGGGCCATGTAGATATTGAACAGTGTCGGGCTGAGGGAGGATCCCTGTGGGACGCTGCAGATGATCTCGGTGGTTTTGGAGCGGAAGGGTGGGAGGCGGACGCTCTTGGTTCTGCCGGAGAGGAAGGATGTGGTCCAGGCCAGGGCCTTCTCTTGGATACCGGCGTCATGGAGGTGTCCTGATAGGGTGCGGTGGCAGACCGTGTCAAAGGCTGCTGATAGGTCCAGGAGGATGAGGGCGGCTGTTTCTCCTTTGTCCATCAGGGTCCGGATGTCGTCAGTTGCGGCGATGAGGGCGGTCTCGGTGCTGTGGTTACTGCAAAAACCGGATTGGGAAGGGTCCAGGATGTTGTTGACTTCGAGGTAGCGGGTCAGCTGTTTGTTGACAATCTTCTCTGTCACTTTTGCCGGGAAAGGGAGCAGGGAGATGGGCCGGAAGTTCTTGAGGTCCTTGGGGTCCGCCTTGGGCTTCTTCAGAAGGGCGTTGATCTGGGCGTGCTTCCAGCTTTCTGGGAATGTTGCTGTCTCGAAGGAACAGTTGATTGTTTTCCGGAGGTGGGGCGCGATGGCTGCGCTGGCTTTGTTGAAGACGTGGTGAGGGCAGAGGTCCGATGGGGATCCGGAGTGGATGGAGTTCATGGTTTTGATGGTGTCTTCGTCGCTGACGCTGGACCAGACGGTCAGGCGACTGGTGCGAGTGGTAGTCGCAGGGGTGGTGGACTCGGTGGTGGGTGCGGGGGGTCGGGGTTGAAGCTGTCGTGGATGTCGGTGATCTTGCGGTGGAAGAAGGTGGCCAGGGAGTCGCACAGGTCTTGAGATGGCGGGATGTCGTTAGTGATGGAGCTGGGGTTGGAGAGTTCTTTCACGATGCTGAAGAGCTCTTTGGTGTTGTGTGCGTTGTTGTCTAGGCGGTCCTTGAAGGCGGTCTTCTTGGCGGTCCTGATGAGTTGGTGATGTCTGCGGGTGGCGCTCTTGAGGGTTGTGTGGTTGTCTGGTGTTCGGTTGTGGAGCCATTTCTTCTCCAGCTTCCGACAGGTGTGCTTGGAGATCCGGAGGTCCTCAGTGAACCAGGCGGCTTTCTTGTTGGTGTGGTTGGTTGTAGAGGTCTTGAGAGGGGCAAGGGTGTTGGCGCAGTCGTTGATCCACTGTGTGAGGTTGGTCGCGGCGGTGTCTGGGTCGGTGGGGTCAGTGGGTGGTCTCAGGGCAAGGGCGGTAGTCAGTTGGTCCACGGTGACCTTGCCCCAGCAGCGGCGTGGTAGCTGTTGGGTGCGGTGGTGTGTGGTGGGTTTTCTGAAGGTGAAGTGGACGCATCTGTGGTCGGTCCAGTGTGGTTTGGTGGTGTGGTTGAAGGAGACGTGGGGGCTAGCGGAAAAGATGGGGTCGAGCATGTGTCCAGCGGCGTGAGTGGGTGTCGTTACGAGCTGTTTGAGTCCTAGGTTGGCGAGGTTATCGATCAGGGCGGTGGAGTTGGCGTCGTTGTTGTTCTCAAGGTGGAAGTTCAGGTCCCCGAGGAGGATATAGTCCGTGGAAGCGAGGGCGTGGGTGCTGATGAGGTCGGCGATGGTGTCACTGAACTGTGGGCGGGGTCCGGGAGGTCTGTAGGTGAGAGTTCCTCTGAGGGTGGTGTTGGGGTCGGTGTGGATTTGGAAGTGCATGTGCTCGGCGGCGGTGAGGGTGTCGTCGGTGTTCATTGAGATTTTGATGGAGTCTTTGTGGATGATGGCGATTCCTCCTCCCACTCTGTTGGTGCGGTCTCTGTGGGAGATCTTGTAGCCCTGTGGGATGGCTATGGCGATGTCTGGTGCTGAGGTGGCGTTCAGCCAGGTCTCCGTCAGGAAGGCAACGTCGGGGGCGGTGGAGTCTAGGAGGTCCCAAAGTTCGATGGCGTGCTTGCGAGCGGAGCAGGTGTTGAGGAGGATGCAGCGGAGGTGGTTGGGTTCTCTGGCTGGTGTGTGGAGGGTTGGATGCTGGTGAATCTGCAGTTCCGGCAGGTGAAAGGTCCCTGGGTGCGTTTCCGGGTGGCCCGGTAGCAGGGGTGGTCTCGTCTGGTGTTGAGTACGTGGAGGGTGCTTGCGTCGAAGTACAGTCTGGCGTTGCGGGGGTGCGGGTTCCAGAGGTTCTGGTGCTGGGTGCTGTCCAGGCGCTGACGGACGCAGACGGGCTTGCCTTAGGCGCGCTTTCAGCGCGCCAGAGGCGCGTCCGCTGTGCACGGCCACTGCGCGTCCGCTTAGCGGCCTCCATATGAGGGCAGAGGGAGGGAGGAGCAGCTGGGAGGTGGGAGCGGGGCGGCCAATGGGAGTGAAGGGGGCGGGGCAGCAGGGGCTCAGCGGCGAGGGAAAAGCCCGGGGAAAAAACCCGGGGGAAAAACGGCAGGAAAAGACGGCGGGAGAGGGACAACAGAGCATAGGGGTACAGAAAGCAAAACACAGGGGCACAGAATGAAAAAACTAAGTGGCACAGAAGCCAAGCGCAGGGGTACAGAAAAAAGGGAGCGAGTAGTCAGGCGGCAAAAGCGGCAACGGAGGTTCAACCCACAGGGGGCTGCGTGGCAGATGGGGGGAGCGACCTGCCTGGTGACAGGGTCAAAGGTCGCCATCATATTGTTCTCCACTCATGAGAAATTGATTTTTTACTTAAGAGCATCCTTTTTTCTTCCATCCCCTTCTTCCCAAACACGATTTATTCCCCTTTAGCAATAGCCTTCAAGCTTTTTAATGCTGCCCCTCATGTAAACATTGCACACACATTTTCACGATTATTTTATAAAATTGTCAGCTCTAAACAGATTTCACAATTTAAACATTGCATTTATGTTCAGTTAGCCCTTTCAAAATTGCACTCCAATATAGTCTTTCCACGTAGTATGTGCACCCTGGTCCCCCTAAAAAAGTAGTAGTGTGTTAAATTTTACTAGAAATACAGGTGGGGTGAGGGTGGTGAGGCTCTGAGGATTATTTGCAGCGTCCAAGCCCATGTACTCTGACCCAGAAAGAGTGACTATATAGGGTGCTGATGGTCTATTACAGCATGGCCACTGCCCCGCTGCTTTCTTTAATTAAAACACAAAACATTTTTCAGCAGTGTCTTTGCCTCTTTTAATAAATGAATCTCTTGGCTAAAGCTGGGCATTCTTCTCCCCCCCCCCCCCCCCCCCAAGATCAAATTATGCCCCCGAAGTGGGGCTTGGCCCTCAGTTTGAAGGCCTCTGCTCTATAGGTTCAAGTCTCCTTCCCTCCTGCCACTAGAGTGGTGTGAGACAAGATCAGCCTGGCGAGGGAATCGCCTGAGCTTCAGTGGTACATTTTCGATCGATGAGACAAAAAACAATGGTCAACGTGAAACAGAGGCAGAAAACAAATACACGAGGTTTTCAGAACAATCAAGAACATGTACACACGTTACCTAAATAATTGATTAGACTGATGCATACTAATGCCGAAATAAAATACACTCTACGGAAATTAAACAAACCTTCACCAAAAACAATAAAAGGGTCTATATGATAGCCTAGGCTACTTAGAATGTGTTTATTTTTCATAGAAATACATAATTATATGTTATCATTATTGAAAAATATACAATTGATCGGCATGATTTATTTTTTTGTTTCTTTCTGACGGTTAACAAGAGGTGTTTGGAGAAACAACACCAACAAGCTCAGTTGTCAGCAGATGGACATGCTATAAAACCCCAGCAAAGTGCAAAAAACCTCTGACATACACCATGTTTGATCTGAAGACAAGGACAGCGAGAATGATTGTGAGTAAAGCCATTTTTAAATTAGTAATCCATGGAAAACTTTACCGTTTTGAGACCTAGGATGGGGAACCTCGTTGCACTGATGGAGACTAAATTTGCTGGCTGGACAGTCCTGCTGATAAACATTTTGAGCGGTGCACGGACCTTACTGTTTTTGCTTGCATAAGTCATTGAAAGTGCCTATGCGATTAAATCTGAATTTTTGCACCTCTGCATTGGGCATAGAGATTGGCAATGGGCAACTTCTGGTGTGGCTATCCTGTTGAGCATGTCTTATAGTGCCAGCATTTATGGTACTACAATACAGCTTCTGTGCACAAGTCTGTGAACAGGAAGTGGGGTCAAGCAGTGCTGCATGCTGGCTCCCTGAAGTTTAATTTATGGGTGACAGACCTACTGTTTTATGTTACTCCCTATAGTGTTTATTACGCTCGTCCAATTTGCTCTCATCAGGATGTAACCACAATTATGTATTTCACACCCGCCCCTTGGTTTTCAGTGGACATTGGTGACAGTGCAGACATATTCTAGTAGATTGAGATGTGAGTTATGTAAAATTGTTATTATGTGTTTGGGAAGGTGCAGAGCTTTCCCTTCACGTAGTTTATGGAGTATGTTGCTTTTTCTTTGACACAGTATAGGTGATCTTTCTCAAGTGTTGGTCTTGCAAACATGTTCAAGGTGAATGCTGGCCTTGCATACCTTTCCTCATGAATGACACACACTCTTGAGGGAAAGGTATATAAATTATGTTTGAGTGCAAAATGTTTAAACTAGGGAGTATGCAATATTAAACATCACAAAACTCCAAACTCTTACGCAGAAGCCCAAGTCACAAAGAAACTTTCAACTCACATATTTGTCATAGTAGCGAGAAGTGTATGGAAATAGCAAGAAAAATGCTTTTCGATTTCACACACTCCTTTAAATTTGCAATGTATTTGACAGCAAAGAAACTCAATAGACAGAGACTGATGAACCACAATCATGCGTCCAAAAATATTTCCATCTATTGTCCACATGTGGTTCCAGCGCAACACACTTCTACTTGCACAGAAAGAAGTGCATTCTCATTGTTACGCTGGGCGTATTTTTTTACCTTTTAAAAAAATTCAAATGCTTCACAAGTGGCTAGGCTGGTGAGGACCTTAAAAAAATGTACATTTGTGAACCTCTAAGCAATTTTACACAGACCTACCATGAGCTCAGTAGCATCCTCTTTTCTAACTGATTGGCATTTTTGAGAGTAAAAAAAAATCCTAAATCTGCAAAATGTACCAGCGAATCACTTTTCAAAGATAATACTATGCACCTTCAATTGCAAACACAATAGGTTACATGACATGACTTTCTGACAAAACAGTACGTGCAGCACACCTTCATGGTCAACTCACAAATGTTCTTCACTATCAGAAAGCAAACCAACTGATTTTACTAATGATTGATAAAAACTGTTCGTGTTATCTAGCATTGTAAACCAGAGTATATTCAATTCTTTGATCACCATCTGAACCCCAAGAGAGAGGTCAAATCCTCTATGATCTTTAAGCAACTTTTACAAACCAATCGATCACGGACCATGCTCTTCTCTCTTAAGAGAAGACCATTGACAATATTCTGCTTGTGCTGCAGATCACTGGCCCTCAATGACATTACAACACATTACATTACCTAGCATCGCAGGCCACAAACTACAGATTGTGTACAGCGGATTTAGTAAACATTACTCTCCCAGCTTTAGAAATTCTGCAGAAATGATGTTTCTGAACATTGCTCTGCAATCCTGTGCATTGGCTCTAAGATCCCAAACACCACTGAAGCATTTTTGAGTACACCAGGAGGTAGTATTCCAGGAGTACTCTTTCAAATACTCTCTCATACATTCTTTCCTGAGATGACCCAGGAACATCCAACTGCATGTTCGTAAAAGTGAAGCAGACACACACCTCTCTGTTTACACTAAGTGTATATGAACATTGTCTAAAAATTCCCATTTTATTCCAATGTTACTTGTTTTGCTGCCAATTCACAAAGGTGTGTAAGAGTACATGAAAGAGAACTGCAGGAGTCCTACTCTACATACGCTAAAATGCCTTTATGAAGAAACCCCATATGTAACACTTTTCATGCTAAGCATTTTCCATGTGTACTTTACCAAGCAGGCCACCTGCCCCTGATGAAGGATGCTCTGTCCCTTTGTTCTCAGCTCACCCTTCTCTATAAATAGCCTGGGTTCAGCCTAAGAATTCGCCGCACCGCGTCACAAAGGGTTAAACTGTAGGACAGGATGGGAGAGGGAAGACACATGATCTTCTCAGGAGAGATGCTATATTAAGCCTGACCTCTGGTACAGGGATCCGTTTCAAGAGAGACACTGCTCTTCCCGCAGCTGGATGGTGATTAATAGTTACAACCTGAACTCCCCCGTACTCTGAAGTAGAGGTCTGGAGAAGGTGACCAGGGGAACAGATGGAATCTGCCTCGAGCCACTTCTCCTTCCACTCTTACAAGGTAATGACCTCGGGAGGCACTTGGGAGGTTATGTTAATTATAAGAAGGAGGATTGTGGATACATTTCATGAACACACTTCAGTAAGCTGAGCTTGAGGGCCACCAAGACCAATTTCAAAACACTGGCGAACCACACACGCACGAATGGTCCTAATTTACCAAATGTTGGCTGATTCGCAACCCCCTCTAGTCCAGGCCTTTGTAAACAGCAGCACTGTGAAGTACACAAGCAAAGACACGGTATTCAAGAACACCTCAGGTTAGGCTGGTTTCCCTGAATCCTGCATGTGTTAGCTCTGCGCATTGTATAACCCATGCATGCACAGAAGAAAGAAATTATGGAAATGACGGCTAATTTAGAGTTTGACGGATGGGTACCCGTCATCGTCTGCCTTATTACAAGTGCCTTAGAATAACATGCGCTTGTAATAAGGTGGCATTGATATCCATCGCATTTGTGACAGAGTAACCACGTTGCCAATCTGAAGCAGGCCTTAGTCCTTATGTTTCAGCATATTTCTCCGTAGAATCACAATGGGCGCAATTTTTGTTGTTGATTTATCATCCTTTAGTAAGGCATATTGTTTTTATTTTAATTGTATTTAAACTTTAAATAAATAGTTCTCCATGAGTGTTGTCCCTTCCTATGTGAAATAGAGAAATATAGGCCCTCATTTCAACCTTGGCGGTCTGACGAGGCCGACCTGCAAGGCTGAACTGCCAGTCGGCCACCCATGCGACCGGGAACCCGCCGGCCGCATTTGGACATCCCCGCTGGGCTGGCGGGGATGTCGGGCGTAACATTGCAGCCGGCTCCTAATGGAGCCGGCGGCAATGTGGTGGTGCGGCGGGTGCAGCAGCACCCGCCGTGCTTTTCACTGTCTGCCAGGCAGACAGTGACAATCACGATGGGGCTGTGCCTGGGGGCCCCCAGGGGCCCCACGACTCCCCTTACCGCCAGCCTTTCCATGGTGGTGTCTACCGCCATGGACAGGCTGGCGGTAAGGGGAGTCAAAATCCCCAGGGCAGCGCTGCAAGCAGCACTGCTGGTTTCTAACCGCCAGGACATCCATGGCAGTAAACCACCGGTCCCGGCGGTGTGACCGCGACGCTACCGCCGCAGTCAAAATATGGCGATTTGTACCGCCAGCCTGTTGGTGGTACGAAAGCCACTTCAACCCTGGCGGTCATTGACCGCCAGGGTTGTAATACGGCCCATAGTGTTTTTTCTCACACTGTTTGCCCCACTATGACCTGCATCATTCAGGTGTAAGTTAGATGTGCAGGCAGTGTGGGAACTTTTTCGGAAGAATGTTTGTGGATGCCAACAAGACTAATGGCTTTATTATAAGTTGTGTATCCCCTGAGTGTGATACCGCTCCTCCCACTATTATATAGCCCGGATATCTCAGATGTGGGAGCACCAAAAACGGTTTTACCTGCCAAAACATATGATGGGTAAAATAACATGCGGCTTGGAATACAAGTGCAGCCGAGCATTGCCCTCCAGCCTCAACCATACCCCCTCCTCGAGCATGCGGGGAGGGGGCAGGTATGGAAGACTCCCACTTGCCTTCTCACGGACTCTGCTGTTGCCTGGTGGACTTAGAACCCTGCACCCTGCCGCAGACCTGCACCAGCTCCCAACTTCTATTCATCAATTGCTCAAAGCAGAGGATAAACAGGAGTGGATTTATCCCCAAAATTGGGACTCCACATGCAGATTCGGTTTTTGCATTTTAGTGGCAACTGTGTGTCTGCATGTTATTCCTCATTCAGATGTCAAATACTCATAAAAGCAAGATGTATGAGTGGGCAACCCAGCTGCAAACATTTTATGTGGGCAAACTATTCTGGCACATAAATCCGGCAACCGTGTAATCGGGGCCTATGTGAGCATGCACCACTTTAATACTGTATTTCCTTCTTTGGTCCTCTGACACTTCTCTAGCAATTCCCATTTCCACACATGCAGGATTTATAAGCAGCTGCGATGCCTCCATAAGGGTGGAGGAGCATCACCCACCCTGCTGCCAGTGCAGAAAATATGAAAAATTACACTGTAATAAAATTATTTTAGTACCTTTTTTTCACTGCAGCCGTACAACCCAATCCAGCTGTTTGGGTGGGGCCATCACAGCTGGCTGGCAGCAGGGGAAGAAGAATGGTGAACACCTTAAGTTTAAAGTGTACATGCCACTTTGTTCGGCTATCTTGCGATGGGCAGCCTGACATGCACACTTTAAACTTCTTCAACCTGAGCTGTCTTAGACAGCTGAGTGGAAAGCAGGCAATTGCCGCCAGTGCCTGTAGGAGCGCTAACCAATCCTGGAGCTTCTCTCATGCTGGTTAACAGCATAACAGCTGTGTCTGTATTGGTTAGGGGAGCTGGCTCAGAGAATCCTTGCTGCATTTTTGTGACAGACTGCGGGACCGGAGAGGAGTATGTAAGTACTTTTTTTATTTTAAGTACTGTTTTATTTATTTTTACACATGCCATGCAATGTGAGAAACTCACACTGCCTTCAGCCTCAACTTCAGAGCTCTTAATCGTGGTCATTATAAACATTGTTTAACAGGGACCATGATCAAGAGAGCTTTGGGATTGCATCTAAAGGTATTCCTGGAGAGCACGCATGATCGTCCCACCACTTTCTAAAGCAGTCAACCGCCAATGCTTATAAGTGCATAATTTGTCCATGCTTTGCATAGAATTGTGCTTAGTTGGATCGCATATTGACAGGCATATCTTGTACATTCTCGGTTTTGTATAGTACCAGTAACTTCTGCATGCAGAATTGATCTATTTTACATACTTCAGTCACACCTCCACTCGGGAAATGTTTTGCTGAATCTGCCACAATGACTGTTTACTCCTGCATTTATCGAATTTAAATACACACACTAACCCCTCAGAGTGAGGTATGCTGAAAGATAATCACAGAAATAAATATGGACTTTTGAAGCAAAAATCCTACAATACGTTATATGCCACACTAGTATGAATGATTCCTCACAAAAACACAAAAGTGAAAACCATAAATATGGACCCAATAAAAAGTAAATTCCAATAAATTTTTCACAATGTAGCAATGAATCAGCATGAGGCTAAATTACATAGAACGAAATTTAGTGATGATGTTTGGATATTTGGTTAATAACTCTGAAATAGCAATTTGGGGTTGCTATTATTTACCGCAATATAATAAAAAATAAATTGTTTAAGATAAAAAAGATTATGAAAAGTCTATAGTGAATTACAAGGTTATTTATGATGTTGCTAACACAGGATATCATATGTTAGTTCAGGAGTAAGATATTAAAGGTATTCGAGTTCTATTCATAACCATAGCTTGGGAAGTTCAATGGTCTTTTTAACAGCTTCTAAGGTATTTATTTTCTTAGGTTTATTTTTTGCAGTGTTGTTTAACCATCTTAGTGGGTAACTATAACATATGTTACCAAAAGTCGTTTTAACTGAATCTTAGATGCAACAACACATTTTGCCTTAGACGCAATATGGGTAAAATCCTTTGTTACACAAAGTTCAAAGTTGTGTGTTGTGTGTATTGGTGTAACAGTGATTTGTTGGTTATTGTCTCTATCAACAAATCACCCAACAGCTTCATGTACATTTTAATCAATGATGGTCGCAGGATTAAACTTTGTTCCATACTGAAAAGCCAGGAGAATATTTTGTCTGGTCATTTCCTTCTGGGCAAACTGAGTCAGAGGAAAAACCCTCGAGGATGTAGCTATCCAAACCATGCTAGCTTACAGAGTGAACATGAAGGTGTTGCTGCAAGCAACATCAAAGCCTGTCAAGAAATGTTAAAGTAAAACAAAGCATCCACATTGTATAATCCACCATGTGGCTGAAAAGCAATTACAGAATGGAGATTATTATTTTCAAAGGAACTGGAACCTCCCATGATGCTGACAGGTCATAGCATCTAAATTAACTATCCAGGGAACGAAAGTTCATTGACAAGATGGAAATGTGTAAGATCCCCAATGTCCAGGGTTAACCTTTTCAGCAAAGGGCACACAGGTGACAGCAGCGGAAATTACACCCTGTGACAGTGACGCCTTACACAAGGTTGAATCAAGGCAGTGTACTTGAAGGGGGAATAGCATTAATTAAGCCGTTGTCTAGGGGAACATCTGACACAATATCTTATAGTGGCAAATTTGGAATTCTGTAACACCTGTTAATCCAGCACAGATGAGTAGGGGTGAAGAAGTGGCAACACATCTGAAATGGATGGATCAAAGGATTTGCCAGGAATATTCATTGGGATAGATTTTGTTTAGATGTGGTTCATTTTGCATGCTTCCTCATCAGAATGAAGGATACTAGTGAATGAAAGGAGATTTGTACAATGTCCAACAATCCTAAATAGTTCTTTAAGGAGATTTAAAACTGAAGATTCTTTGATCTGGAAATGAGAGATTTTAACTTCAGTAGGGGGTATAAATCTAAGCAAGTTGAAGTGATAAGGTCGGATAAGGAGATCTAGGCTATTTTCTCAATTTTCAAAGATTTCTCTGTGAGTAGGTGTGATCTACTATTTAACTTACTTCATACTTCTTAATACAATTCCACAAGTAAAATAAACCAACTCATGAATGAAAGCTTTGTGGACTAGGATCAAGGTAATCTAATGTGTCTGGTGCAGGTCATGTTAGGCCAATAAAATAAAACATTTTTGTACCATGAATGTGATAATTTGGATTACTGGGGCTGACAGGTATTGCTCTTTTTCCTTGCTAATATGTGTGGTCTGATGATAGCCAGTTTATCTTCCTGTCACAAGTGGCACACATATACACAAAAAGCACACACACACTCATGCATAAGCTTGCATAGGATAATCTGCTAGAACTCCAGGGTTAGAAGCGTGAATATGGATTGAATTTGAATCAATCCAAACTGATATTTTGATTTCAGTTCTGAATGCTTTGATTATTGTCAAGCTCTCATTCATAGACTCTTCACTTTGGTTCATGGCACAGAGACAGTTGTTGATGATTTCTGTCCTATGTTAAGTTTATCTTCCAATTCAGGAAATCGCAAATGTTGCTTCAACAATTTCAACATCAGATTCCATTGGATATTTTTCTCTGCATCCTTCGGTTGTATAAAGTTGTCATATAAAATTCTGGAGGATTGTTCCCTACTGAAAAATAATAAAAATGAAAAATATAGAATAGTTTTTGTCTTGGTTGTGTGATTTAAAATAAGCTCCAGTCTCCAGTAGTTACCTGCAATGACTTTCCATATGCCGGTACACTATCAAGCCAAATGGAACATGCTTTTCCTAACTTATAGGTATCTCAATAATAATTAAGAGGAATGCCCATTTCCATGCAGAAGATTGAGTTTAGAAAATGGTCACCTTCTCTATATCTAAATACATTGGTAAGGATGGTTGAAAATTTCCTCTAGCCCCAGTATGATAATATTTACTGACAGCTCTGAGTTCTACTTTCATCACCAGTTTTTCATTCATGTTATTGCAAATGCATATTTCTTTCTTACTTCTCTTTGAGGTAGTGCATGGTGGATATCACCATAGGCCTAAATAACTCATTTAGGAATATTTCCACCTTAATCATTTGTTTCAGAAAATTCAAAACTGGATATAGAATTGGACTACAAATGTTTTGGTCAACATAATAATTTTGTTTAATGCATACTAGTTGCTCTGTAGAAAATAATATGCTTTTAATTTGGCCACTAAAGTGTGGAGAAAGGAATACTTTGACACTATGAACCTACAAATATATTTTGTTGTAAGCTTTGAAAGACTTTTTGTAGTCTTATGTTGCTTCTCATTTGAATCACTGTCATTCTGTCCATCTTTGTAATGCCGTCCAAACATTGAATAGCTATTACTTGGGACTGAGACAGTGCTTAGTGTTAATCATTGTGTAAAGCTTCTGCTGTTTGCACCAGTTGTATTTTCCAGGTCGAAATATTGCACTAAATGACTGATGTGGATTTCACACAATTATTACATTGATTTAGTAGGAGAATCAGGATACACAAAGTGGCTCAAGAGGAACTTAGGAGCCTGAAAGATTGTTAGATCATTTCATTGAAGTATCCTATTCATTATCACTATGCCGTTGATCCAGCAGTAGTTCAAGTCTCACAAGACTCAGTAGAGAAATGCAGAATATATTTTTCCTCTTATGTCATCACCACTGGCTGGAAGTGACTCTGCGACAGGTAACTGCTTTTCTTGTGGCTGCTATATTTCTTCGAAGAAAGCATTTAAAATAGTGCCAACTATTGCAGCCTACTGTAAGTGTTGATCTGCTAGGCAGTGGGTATATGTTGCATTTTTTTGACAGCATTAAATACTCCACACAGCTCTGTCACCCCATTTAACCTAATTCAAACAAAATCTTTCCATTTCACTTCCTACCCCTGATATCAACAATCACACTATTGTGGCTAGGTATAATTTGACAACTCTACAGCTATTTCTTCCAAACACTATACAAAATGTCACTGATCAAACAACTAATTCTGGTAATGAGCACCTCAAAAGCACATGATGAATGTTCACTTTTGAGCAAATTTTTAAGCTTCATGCTTTGCTTGTGCAAAAAGGGGTGGTCTGATTTGTAGAATCTAGGATACGTTGCAGGGTTCCTGCTTGTTATTCCATCTTCAAGTGGACTCTCAACCTTTAAATCCAATCCAGCTCCTAACACCTCAGAATGTACAGCTTCACATGATTGTGTCACGCAACTGTTACTCAATGTCGCAAGCTGTGAAAAACCATACATGGTTTGCCCTGAGTGACATTCATACATGAGTTGAACCACCATTTAAGACTGCTAGCTTTTCCACTTCTCTATACCTGCACTTCATAAACATGTTGTTTCATTTTATTCATTCATGCTAGCACAGTAATATGTTTCTAGAAACATTTTCCCATTTACCTAATCCATCCACATGCAGCTTTTGTTGATCTGCTCAAATCAATAATCCTCAGTACACTGAGTGACTCGCCATACAAACATACTTTATCATTGCATTTATCAAATAACTCATCTCCCTTGATTGTATCAACCTCTTAACCTCTTTTATAGCTCTATGACCAGCATGTCACTAACCAAGGATCCTTTACATAAGCTGAAGTAACTAACTAACAAAAGGACGTTATATAATCCTGTAACCATTCAGAAATAGGATGAAAATATAAACATAGGTGAGTGATCCTAATGTTTCTCATCTTCTGGCATTGTTATCCTGTACATTCAAAGACATGAACCAGAGCAGCATCCTAATTAAATTCGGATGAAGAAACCACTGAAAGGAGAAGATAAGTGCCCCTCTCTCCTCTAAATTCATATCTGGCATTCGATTGCAGATACATCTTCAAGATTTAAATGCCTCGAACACTTGATTGTTGAATCCTCAAAGCATCAATAATTTATGCCAGGTAAATTGTGAAGAGGTAGGAACCTAAGAAGTACCCCTTGCTGACTCCATAGATTTTTCCTATTTTGCTGGATAGGGTATTTTGAGAACCATATGGGGAAGGCCTTGGTGCCAATGTCAGTGTGGGGTACTATGATTAATTGGACTACTTCTGGTTCTAGGTGGGTGACAAGGTCTGCTCCATGTTTTGGGTCTATCCACAATGTTGATAGCTCAAAGCAAGCGAAGCAAACAAAACGTTGCTGTTGGAAATTTCATTGGAAATATGGGTGGTCATTCTGACCCTGGCGGTCTTTGACCGCCAGGGCGGAGGACCGCGGGAGCACCGCCGACAGGCCGGCGGTGCTCCAATGGGGATTCCGACCGCGGCGGTAAAGCCGCGGTCGGACCGGCACCACTGGCGGGGTCCCGCCAGTGTACCGCCGCCCCATTGAATCCTCCGCGGCGGCGCAGCTTGCTGCACCGCCGCGGGGATTCCGACCCCCCCTACCGCCATCCAGATCCCGGCGGTCGGACCGCCGAGATCCGGATGGCGGTAGGGGGGGGTCGCGGGGCCCCTGGGGGCCCCTGCAGTGCCCATGCCACTGGCATGGGCATTGCAGGGGCCCCCGTAAGAGGGCCCCTACATGTATTTCACTGTCTGCTGCGCAGACAGTGAAATACGCGACGGGTGCAACTGCACCCGTCGCACAGCTTCCACTCCGCCGGCTCGATTCCGAGCCGGCTTCATCGTGGAAGCCTCTTTCCCGCTGGGCTGGCTGGCGGTCTGAAGGCGACCGCCCGCCAGCCCAGCGGGAAAGTCAGAATTACCGCCGCGGTCTTTCGACCGCGGAACGGTAACCTGACGGCGGGACTTTGGCGGGCGGCCTCCGCCGCCCGCCAAGGTCAGAATGAGGGCCATGGTGTTCGAATCTTTGTTTTATTATTCACTGAAAACCATTACATAAATGAGAATTATCTCTAAGAAATGTGATTTTGTGCTTAATGTCTACTGTTTATGTCTTCGATTAAAGTCCTGTCTGACCTTTTGAAAAGCAGCTCAGGTCTGGAATTCATAATAGATCTGCTCTGTTTGTTACACAGAAGGCAGTTACTTAGAGACTGAGTATCATTTTTAATTATTACTTTGTACGGCCCTCTGTTTTTCTTAATTCTATAGAGTTAGTTGTTTTGCAATTTCTAGTCCCTAATCAAGGCAACCTCTATCATGCTTGCTTAAGATATCATAAGCCAATTGGAAAGGAACTTAAGTTGCTCTGTTTTTCATACCTTCAAAGAGTGCAGCTCATTAGAGCCCATCAGGACCTTGCATGCGCACCTCAAAACATCAGTTAGATGTTGAAATGATAGCATTTTCTAAACTAACACTTTCATGTGAAAAATAAAAGCATAAACAAATTTAAGGTGTGAGAAAGTCATCCTTTTAGCATGTTCACCCCAATGTTTCTGACTGATACTGGTGGTAACCAACTGTGCCCTGGGCTCTGCTAAACAGGCCCAAGGCCAGTGCTCTGAATGAAAGGTATATGGTAAAATGGTACAATTACAATTGGCAATGACATACCCCTGTAAGTCCCCAGTAGATAATAGGGCAAGGGGGATTTAAACTACCTATAAGTCTCTAGTATATAATAGGGCAGGGACGTTTAGCGGCCCAGTAGGTTTCCTGCACTGGAGTTTGCACTGCTGTGTTGCCTGCTGTCATTTTTGAAGGCAGCCCTACCTTGCAGACTGTCTTTAAAAACTGAAATGTGTGCAAATTCGACTTTGGAATTAAAGATATTTCCAAAGTGATAATCTACCTTATTTTTACATATGTCACCCCTAAGCTCTCGCCTAGATGCCCTAGGGGTGGGGTGCCATGTAACTATAAGCAGGGACATTATAAAATATTTGTTATATGCCCTTGTGAGGGAAAAACAACACCTTTCATTGTTCCTCATTATAGATACTTAGCTCCATAGGCTAACATGGGAATATTTTCCATTAATATAAGTATTACTAGGAAGGACCTCAATGTGTCCTGAAAGGACTCACAAATGGTAATGATAAATCCAACAACTTGCTACTTTTGAATTTATCACAACTATTGCATAAAAAAAGTTACAAGGCTTTATTTACTATAAGCCAAATTCCAGCCTGCCAGTGGCCTATCCTGATAGGTCAGCCCTAACAGGATTAGCCAGGATGGTTTGATGAGATGATAAGTTGCCTGCACTGAGCAGACATTATCTGATGGGTGGAGGTTGGCAGATGGTGAGGCCAGGCCAGGAAGGGGGTTGGGTAAATCAAACTGGGTTTAAAGGAAGCAGGACAGAAAGGAATGCCAGCCAGGCCTGCCCTCTCACCTCGTACCCCACAGATAGTTAGCAAGCACAGGAAAGGAATTTACAGATGTCCTGAGGGGGAGTGTTAATGGAAATGAGCCACACCAGTAAGATGGTTTAGCCAGGTCTTGTTCCCCTGGAGGAAAATTGCCTTCTTGGAATTTTAAAGTGCAGTGATTTTTAGGAGAAGAAAATGCCATACTTTGGAGGAAGCTGTCATCCTTTGGGTGGCACCCTGCAGCTCATTGGACAAGGGTGCCCCCCTCCTTGTTCCCCAATATGATTGAATAAAAGTGGCTTATCTGCATTGCAACTCAGATCTGAGGCCTGGAACCACAAGAAAAAGAAGGACTGCCCTATTACACACTGGAACAACAGCCCTAAGGAATTTGCCTTGCTTCACAAAGAACTCAGGAGTGGACTCCCTGAAAGCAACAGGTTAACAGAGCTTACCTGCCCCTACTATCACAAAAGTCCCCGGCCTGGAGTGTGTCCAGTAGACCTTTAAGGATCTGGAGAGGCGCATTGTGCGAATTGAAGTCTCAAACATCCAAGGACCATCTCAGAGCTTCTAGACCCTTGGATTTGTGTTTTGGATACTTTGAACCCTCAAGAGGAACTTCAGGAAGAAGTTCCAGAAGTTTGGAGAAACTTTTGGAAAAAAGCTACATAAGTGGACTTGACTCGCCATCATGAGACAAGCCGACTATCTTTAACCGAGACCCGGTCTGAATTTGTCATGCTGAAAGCTCTGAAGTTCCAGACTTCCAGGATTTGACAAGGGCCTTGTCAAAAATAAGTCAGACGATGTTGCATTGAATCAGCCTGCTGAGGAGGACAGTACTACCTCAACAGAGAAAAGCTCCCAAAAAGTTTCTAAGTGTGAAGGCAAAATTTTGACCTAGGTCTCCCGCACGGTGTGTCCGAGCATGGCTCCATCGCAATCAGCCTCAAACTTTGACTTTGTCCCGGTCAAGCGCGACCAGATGTCCCAGGTTGGTGCTATTGATTGCTAAGCACTAGAAAGCCATTTATTTATTTAATCTTTAAAAATTCATAACTCCAGTTCCCTATATTGAATTTTTGTCATTTTGGTGTAATTTTAAAGATAAATATCTACTATTTTTATACATTGATGTGGGATTTTTATTGCATCTTGTGTCTTACTTATTTACTGTTTTGTTGTATCAAAATGTCTACACTTTGGAATATATTCTTACTTTGGAGGGTTTCAGCCTAATCCTGGCTTCACTGAAATGTCTTCTGCTAACAAAAAGCCTTGCATTAAACATCCTACTTCTTTTTCCATTGATAAGATGGGCTTTCCTCAAATTGCATGATCTGAAATGATGACTTTGGCATGGCTGGTTGGAAATATTATGCCATAAAGGTGAATAAAATGTGTTTAATGTTGTAGTGGATGGGTGGATATAAGAGCAAAGAGGGTAGGGAAATAGAGTGAAGGAATAGGAGCAAGGGATTGTGAAATCCTGAAGCGAATAAGAATGATTCAGTCCCCACTGTCCATTCTCATTCAAAAAGTGGTCTGTGACAGCATTAATTTGGACTCTTATCCGAGATTGCTGGGTTGCTTTGTGTGGTTGTGGGTTCCTATACATTACTTAAGGAGCAGGTTCTTTCCTCATAAACCACTGGTTTAATCTCTTAAGGTATGTTCATTGCTTTACACCAATATTGCAGCCCTAGGACAACATTAAAAAGCATGTTGCCTGGAAAGATGTGTTTCTGGAGGCAGTGAAACAAGTATTGGATCTGAGCCATTAGGATGAACTCTTCATTTTAGTAGGGATGCAGGGAAAGAGAGATTTTGGATTTGCTTTCCATCTAACCATAAACAGGCAGGCAGAAATAATTACAGTGAATTTCTATGGCATTTAGAATTTAGAATAGAGGTCTTTGGCTTATCCACATGTGACT
The DNA here is from genome assembly GCF_031143425.1 of Pleurodeles waltl. NCBI lineage: Eukaryota > Metazoa > Chordata > Amphibia > Caudata > Salamandridae > Pleurodeles > Pleurodeles waltl. Next base: position 1,654,053,658 of record NC_090445.1, on the reverse strand, counting down.
TCCCGGGATTGTGCTGTAGAACTTTCAGCACAGCCAAGAACTCCCATTCTACCTCCAAGAAGGTGCTCCCCCCTGCTGTACAAATTGGTAAGTATGCAGGGAACTAGTTAGAACTCTTAAGACAGATGTGGGACTCAGGAACGCTCTCTCTGGACTTGTTTGTCCTTGAGATACTGTTTTTAATTTAAAAAAGACCTAAACACACATTTGTTCTAGACATCAGAGACCACCTTTGTGAGTGGAACCTGGCAGATACCTTCTGTCCCACATATAATCAGATGTGAGGTGACTGACTATTCACTGCTTCTAATGCGTTGGTAGAGAAAGGAATTTGACTGTTAAAATCAGGGCCACAGGGGACGACCAAATTATGGAGCAGAGTTTACCAAATTATGCAGCAAGGTTAACTAAATTATGCGGCAAGAAAAAATAAATTATGCACTGTAATGTGGGACATTTTGTGATGGTATTACTTCCTTATCTTGTCACTTTTATGCATGTTAACATTGCCTGGGAAACTACAGCAATAACCAGCAAAAAGGGGATCACTCAACCTTTGCAAAGATCCTTCCACTACGCAGCAACATGTGTTACTGAGTTTTTAGTCACTTTAGATCTATTTCAACAAGAAACAATTTTTGTTAAAACCTGCAGATTGTACAACAGATGATGGAATATGGGCAAATAAGGCAAATCCATAATTATGTAAAAAATACAGTCACAAAATCAAATAATTGCAGTGGCCCTGGAAAAAAGGAAATACAATTGTGGAAGAAGGCATCCAGGGGGTCATTCTGACCCTGGCGGTCCATGACCGCCATGGCGGAGGGCGGCGGAAGCACCGCCAACAGGCTGGCGGTGCTTCCTGGGCTATTCTGACCGCGGCGGTAAAGCCGCGGTCAGAAAAGGGGAACAGGCGGTTTCCCGCCGGTTTTCCCCTGGCCCAGGGAATCTGCCATGGCGGCGCTTCTTGCAGCACCGCCATGGGGATTACGACCCCCTTCCCGCCAGCCTTTTTCTGGCGGAGTCCACCGCCAGAACCAGGATGGCGGGAACGGGTGCTGTGGGGCCCCTGGGGGCCCCTGCACTGCCCATGCCACTGGCATGGGCAGTGCAGGGGCCCCCTAACAGGGCCCCACAAAGATTTTTACTGTCTGCTTTCCAGACAGTGAAAATCGCGACGGGTGCCACTGCACCCGTCGCACCCCTGCAACTCCGCCGGCTCCATTCCGAGCCGGCTTCCTCGTTGCAGGGGCTTTCCCGCTGGGCCGGCGGACGGCCTTTTGGCGGTCGCCCAGCGGGAAAGTTGGAATGACCGCCGCGGTCTTTTGACCGCAGTGCAGTCATTCGGCAGTAACCGCATGGCGGGCGGCGACCGCCGCCCGCCGCGGTCAGAATGACCGCCTCAGTGTCCTTTTTAGTGGATTAATAATAAAAATTTTAATTTATTTGACTTTTCTCTGGCATGGATTTTTTTAAAAGGAATTCCTGAATTTCTGATCATGGTACACCATAGCCACAGTGGAGCCGTAATTATGTATTGATTGATTTCTTACGTTCCAAGTTCCTTTCCATCTTGTGACTCTCACAGCTTTTATGACCAATGCTGTCTTACTGGATGGTGTCCTTAAGTGAAGCATATGTGATACTAAAATATTTTTCATTGCAAGCACGATCTTGAAATGTCCATCATCAGAAAACAATTCATTATACACCTTGGGACATACTTAGAGTGTTAGAGTGTGTTGTATTGGGAGCACTGCCCTTGATTGAAGGTACTCCGGTCCCAGTAAGCATGTGGTTCCTTCACCTAATTTAAAGCCAGGAGAACCATCGGGTTTACAAAGATAAAAGGCATGATTTAGAGTTTGGCGGACGGGTTACTCTGTAACAAACGTGACCGATATTCCATCCGCTGTATTACAATCCCAGAATAGCCTATGTAGATCATAATACAATGGACGGGATAGTCGTCACATTTGTGATGGAGTAACCCCATCCTCCTAATTCTAAATCAGGCACTAAATCTCAGCTGTCTCTGCTGCAGGAAAGCCGTGTCCTCGAGACCTTTCCACCCTATCACCATCAGGACCCTGTGTTAGTAAGAATGCCCTATGAAGAGCAGGGCTACCGCCATTTATTTACTCTGCCCTGGTCGACCATATAAAGCATAACAAACCTGGACAACAAGGATAAATATTAACAATGTACTAGATGTGCAAGCCGAAAACTCCTTGCTCCGTTTTTTGTTCTTTTTTTTAAGCATACTCCTGCGTTGGGAATTTGAGGCATATTTACAAGCCCGTAGCACAATACAGTGTTACTTTTTGTGATGCTCTGGTGGCGCAGTGCACTGCGCTATATTTACAAGGCACTTTTTGTGGCTTAATGCAACCATTGTAAATACGGCCCCTTCACACACAGCACTTTGCGTGGAAGGGGCGTGCAAAAGGTGTTGCTGTGGGAATTCCACAGCAACACCAATTGCATTTTGATGCAACCACAGATTTATGAAATTTAGTAAACCTGAGACAGTGGTGGTGTTAGCACGGCGCAATGAAGAGAAATGCTTTAATTTCTCCTCGTTTTGTGCTCTTTCTATGTATGCTGCATCCTGCAGCATACATAGAAAGAGCATATTGCCATTGAAGATTGTTTTTGTGCAGGAAGGTGTCCCTTCCTTCCCAGAGAGAATCTCCTCCACAATGTAGCCATCCTTGCACCATGGCGCAAGGGTGGCTGCGTTGGTTCTTAACATCTGATTTTGTGCCGGCGCAAGGGGAAACACAGGGATGCGCTGTATTCTAGTAAATATGGTGCATCCCTGTGTTCGAGAAGTGACGCAGTGGCTGAGCTTAGCCACTTCTTGTAAATATGCCCCTTTGTATCAGAGGAAAGAAAGGAATGCTGAGTACCCCAAACAATTATTGACTCTGATGTGGACGAGGATCTCTAAATATGCCAGGCAGTTCTCCACCAAGAGGGGAGAAGGCAGGGCTCTGGCCAACGGGATGTCAGGCTGACGAACTTTCCATAATGAGCCTCAGGATTATTTTAACCATTATTTGAAACATAAACCGCCTCTTGCAAAGTCACTTGACCCCTTTTATGATGGTAGACTATAGAGTATATTGCTGAAAAGGTTTGAGGATTCAAACCAGAATCAAAGTGTAGTGACTTGTTTTGTAAAAATATATGCGTCTAAATAAAAGGACTTCAAGATATTGACTACTTCACATGGCCTTGTGAAAAGATTTTGTGTTCAGGAGACCAAGTAAATACATCCATATTAATAAAGCACATAAATGAATATGTACAATTGCAAAATGTGTATTCTATATGGACTGTTTTGTATGCCCCTAGCCAGCCGTTTCAGGAGAAAAT